>NC_091284.1:622841292-622936292 GCF_032444005.1 Ranitomeya imitator | reverse complement strand
TGCTTAAAAAAATTGCCAGGAGACAGAAGTGCTCAGCTCTATCATGACTGCTCATGCAGCTCAGATGAGAACTTTTGCTTCCTGAACAGCACAATTTTGACAAGTGTTTGGAGTTGTTCAGACCTCCACAGATCTGCATAGCATCTCAGGACCTATTACATACTTTAAAAAAAGTTACAGTGCAGGCACACTTTAAATTTATGATGACACTCTGGATAATTTGAAATGACTGACACCAGTATCACAACAAAAAATGTATTGTTTTCTATGTCACTTGAAGTGGATTTACTATACTATTAGCATTTCGCAACTTATTTCTTACAGAGATTTGGTATCTTACCTATGGCAACCTATCAAAATTCCACATTTTTAACTACTATGGAGAAAATTAAAGTTGAGTTATGAGAGTTACCATTTTGATTAATCAGACCATCTGTCCGTTATCCCTAAACAATAGACTTCAATGCTAATATATGTATTCATTAACATATGGGAGAAAAATAGCAGCCCACGATACTATCATTGAGGCCTTGAGAAACCTTATGTTCATGCACAATGGGACTGGCTGATTGGGATTCTGTCTGTCTTGCTGTGTACTGTATATTCAGGCAGGAATAAAAGATTTGCACCTAAGTGGTAACGACTGACGCTATTTTTCTCCCTTTTGAATAAGGATCACTTCTTTCTGTAAGCTGAGCACTGCTACCTGTGTTTCTTTGTGCCTATGTTGGGTGACAGTTAGAAGCTCCATGGATTTTGTGTTTTTTCCTAATGACCTTGCAGTGCAGTGAGCAATTTAATTTCCCATCATTCACATATATGTTTTTACAGTGGATGACGAGACTTAATATTTAAATGGCATGATAACAAATTGTACAACTTCACAAAAAATTCAAGAAAATATTAAAAAGGTTGTAAAAGATTTAGATATTGATGAGCTACCCCTGAAACAGGTAATCAGAATCAGATTTATGGGGTCTGAAACCTGGCATCTGCATTTATCAGGTGTTTGCAGCTCCCATAGTAGTCAATTACATAGAGTGGACAGAGCCGAAAAACAGCTGCTTATAATATGTTGTGGAATGATCATATGCTACAGCTCAGTTCACATTGCTGTGACTTTAGGGGTCAAATCATCTACATAAAAGAGATCTCAATCAGTTCACCCACAGATTGTCTTTTATATTTCACAAAGACAGTGTGCTGTATAGACATAATCAATTCCACTGTTTGTAATGGATGGGATTTTAGACCTGAATTTATTATTTTTATTAGATAAAAAAATTTAATTGATAGCAAATGTTGTTCTGGCTTTAAAATTATCCTATGCTTAGAATATTTGACAAAAAATTCCCTGCTTGCATTGTTCCTTGTCACCTGTATTTTATGCTATTACATTATCTCCCATCTGATTTTTTTTTGCAATCTGGGCTAGGCTGACAATACTGAACAGAAAAATATAAACTAAGGACAAGAAAAATAATGTATTTTAGCCAACATACTTTCCATCTATTTGTCTCATCAATCCTGTCTGTAATCTCTTTCTCATTTTTTTACTTATCATCTCTTTTTTTTGTCTTTTTCACCTTCACATCTCCCTTATCTCGATCTCGTACCTGCTCGGCTTATTCATGTTATCATTTTTCTTTGAAGGGATAGGAAGAAACCGTTCTTTTGCCTTATATTGCTTGAGTTAAGCTAGAAGCTTAGTGTTTGTTCTTAAGTTAGACATTTTTATTGTGTGCACAATAATTAGGCAATGTTTGTTATTTAACAACAACAGTGCTGTCAGTCAATCCAAAGGCTTAATAAACCTTTAACCTGAATATTTAAGAAAGTGAAAGTCAGTATTTTTTTTTCTTCTGGAAAAATCTATGTGTGCAAAATAATTATGCAACTAAATTAAAATCATATCAATTTCCAACTCAATGGCTTATTTTTATCTGGTAAATGAGAGTAACACCCAAACAAGTTAAAGTGTATAAAAATACATTTATGGTATTTAAAAAATATTATCAGTGACCAATAGAGCAACCCTTCTTTTCAGTAACCATCATTGGCCTTCCATCCATTGAGTCTGTAAGTTTCTTAATCTGTTGATGAACATTTTGTTTGTGCAATACCAGTCATAGTTTGGCAAGCATCTACTATATAATTGTCTAAGGGTCTCTTCTGTATTTCTGTCTGTCTGTCTGTCATTCTGTCTGTCATGGATATTCATTGGTGGTGGCCTCTGTCTGTCATGGAATCCAAGTCGCTGATTGGTCTTGCCAGCTGCCTGTCATGGCTGCTGCAACCAGTCAGCGATGGCCACAGTCCGATTAGTCCCTTCCCTGCAGTCAGCGCCCAGCGCCCGCTCCATACTCCCCGCAGTCACCGCTCACACAGGGTTAATGCCAGCGGTAACGGACCGCGTTATGCCATGGGTAACTCACTCCGTTACCGCCGCTATTAACCATGTGTGACCAAGTTTTTACTATTGATGCTGCGTATGCAGCGTCAATAATAAAAACATCTAATGTTAAAAATAATAATAATAAAAAAATCATTATATACTCACCTTCCGCCGCCTTTCCCACTCCTGGCTACGGTCCGGTGACCGCTCCAGGCAAGCGGCAGGTTCCAGTGGTATGGGAGAAGGACCTGTCATGATGTCACAGTCATGTGACCGCGACGTCATCACAGGCCCTGCGCGCCTGTGCGAGAAGGACCTACCATGATGTCACTGTCAATAAACTACGTCACTGGACAATATACTATGTGACTGGGCAATATACTATGTCGCTGAGCAATATACTGTATGGCTGGGCAATATACTACATTGCTGGGTAATATACTACGTGGCTGGGCAATATACTATGCCACTGGGCAATATACTACGTGGCTTGGCAATGTACTACGTGGCTGGGCAATATACTACGTCGCTGGGCAATATACTACGTGGCTGGGCAATATACTATGTCACTGGGCAATATACTACATGACTGGGCAATATGCTACGTGCCTGGGCAATATACTACGTCTCTGGACAATATACTACATGGCTGGGCAATATACTACATCGTTGTGCAATATACTACGAGACTGGGCAATATACTACGTGGCTGTGCAATATACTACGTGGCTCTGTGCTGTATACTACAACACTGGGCAATATACTACGTAACTGGGCAATATACTATGTGGCTGGGCAATATACTACGTGGCTGGGCAATATACTACGTGACTGGGCAATATACTATGTAACTGGGCAATATACTACGTAGCTGGGCAATATTCTACGTGACTGGGCAATATACTACGTGACTGGGCAATATACTATGTGACTGGGCAATATACTACGTGGCTGGGCAATATACTACGTGACTGGGCAATATACTACGTGACTGGGCAATATACTACATAACTGGGCAATTGGTGTAAGTGCTATTGTGAAGTCGGGTGGGTAGTAGCCCCCACAGGAGAACTACATAGCCCAGGAGAAGCAACAATATACCCCTAGGATAGAGTGGTACTGGAGATCAAGGATGCTAGCCAGTGCCTTTGCTGGGGTGGCTGTCGGGTCTCCAGCAGAATCTGTGCAGCCGCATGAGACATAGTGTCCTGCACTGTTCAAGAAGTGGCCAAATGCTGGATGATGTCATTTAGGGAACAGATCCTTAGTTGCCAGAAGTGGGAAGAGAGCTGTGTTACTCGTAAGTCTGAGGTGCTGTGGATGCCAAAGTCCTGGCTGAGAGGAGAAGTTTTAGTGCATGTATAATGCTATATGCAGTGGGAGTGAGGAGAGCTGCTATAAATTGCTGAAAGAACTGGATTCATCACACCATGAGGGGCTATGGATCAGTTTAATGAATAACTGTGGAGAGCTGTAATCATCTTCATCATTAACCGCTCTAGTAAAAGCAAGCTATTTTTCCTTTTGCACCTGAGGTCTGGACAATTCTTATTGAGACAGGCTGATTCTTCATCGCTACCACAACTTTCCCCTTTTTATTCTGCTTAGGATGGCTCACTGGCCTTTGAGACCATTGGAGGCCAACCCAGACAAAAAAAATGACATCACAAACAGGGGTTCTGCCAATCCCCTGCCTCATTTTGGGTGGAAGGAAGGACAAGACAAAAATCCAGTACTGTGCCACTTAAAGCAGTTTCTGATGGACGAGAGGTCGTCTCATGAAAAAGAACGCGAAGAGGTGTACCAGTTCTAGAAAGAGAGGAAAAGATTTTTCTTTCATGAGGGCAAATTGATCTGATGCCATATCAACCTATGGAACTGTGAAGTAGTATGGCAAGTAATGGTACCGAAAGCAGATGTCCCCATGGTTTTAACAGCATACCAAGATTAGAGTGGCCACTTCACAAGAAGGAACTTGAGATGCTGCTTCGCAACCGCTTCTACTGGCCCAGCATGTGAAGCTCTATTGAGAAGTGGTGCAGAGAATGTGGTCTGTGTGCAATAAGAATAAAAAATCTGTCAAGCCAGAGGACTCCTCTATAGCCAGTCATTACCAGACAGCCATTGGAGATGGTAGCCCTTGATCATGTTAAGCTAATACCCAGTCGATCAGGACATTAGTATGCATTGACAATTGTGGGCCATTAGTCCCAGTTGCTAGTGCTCGTACCAGTTAAGGATCTCACTGCTAAGACAACAGCTGAGGCCTTCAAGAAACTTTTTGTCGCCTTCATGGTTACCCTGAACAGGTGTTAACTGTGCAAGATCCAGCCTTTGAGCAGGATGCTCAGTGGTGCCGGCTAGACTTGATCCAGGTTGCCCGGGGTTAATCTAGCTGGTACTCGGGTTGGAGGCTGGGTCATGCCCACGGCCTTTAAATAGTCATGCTGGACTTTGGGCGTTGCCGATTATAGCTTGTGCCTCGTGTCTAGTGATTCCGGTCTGGAATGGTGGTCTTGGAGAAGAAATATCGTATCTGGTGGTGTATGATCCCTTGTTATATTTCTCCTTCCTATATTTGTATTTGTTTTGCCCTGTGCACATTATTGTGTTTTCCTGTGTGTCTGTGGCGTGGTGCATTTTAAGTTTTCCCTGTCTGTACTTTCTGTGGGGGTTGGTGTGTGGTCCCTTCACTGGGTGGCGGGTGGTGGTTTCAGCATAGTGCTGAAACAGGAGTCAGGGCCAGGACTGGTGGCCCAGACAAGCACAGCTTTAGTGTAAATTCTGGAAGAGGGACAGACAGGGTTCCTCCTAGTCTAAGGGATATCGCAGGGGCCCGGGTAACCAGCCTTAGCCTCTCTAGGCTCCCCGTGACAGTCTGAAAATAAGGACGACAACTTACCACTCATATGCGAATGGATTATGTGAAGGTTTCCATGGGGTTGTCTCAAAACTATTGGAGACCCTACCTCTGGAACAATGTAACCAATGGCCAGAAAAGTTGCCTGACTTGGTGAACCTTTACAATCAAGTCCCCATCAATTCCACTGGTTATTTACTTACACAATTGATGAACATGAGACCAGTCGAGTTGTCAGTAGATCATCAAATGGGAGCTAGCAGACCTGAAGATATATTTAACCTTTCTAATGCACATGAAATCCAAGAATGACAGAAACAGCATCAGAAAGTACAACAGTGTGTTGAGAAACATCTGAACAAAGCAAGACAGAAGCTAGATTGAGAATGTAACAAACATGCACCAGAAAGGACACTGCATGCAGGATACTACATTCTTAAGGGCAAAGTAAGGAACCAAAAATTGGATGTTTAATAGGAAGCAGAACCATACACGATCTGTCCCTAAGAACATCAGGCTCATGAAGTCAACCGGATCACAAGATGTGGAATGAAATCTCACAAAGTGGTTTGTCGTGATAACCTTAAGCTGAGTCCATGCCAGCTACACAAAAAGAAAGACCTGGGCAGACTGAACCTTCTAAATAGCAAGAAGGGAGAAGACAAGAAGTGACCACTGTACTTGACATGTTCCCTAATGGATGGCTGACATTCGGAGAAACTGTTTTAATACTTACCCTAGTCTTTAATCAAAAACTCCCAGGACTGGTGAATGTTCCGGAGCCTGCCGTATCATTGATAAGTTCTGTTGTTAGAGGGCACTTGCCCACTTGGTGCTAGTCTTGATCACCACTCAGAATGCAATACCCGAGGTCAGTTACCTTTTAGATACTGACAGCATCTAGAGAAGGGTATATCTGTCAGTAAGACATCAAACAGTTGTTTATAATGTAAATATGTTTCTGTTCGAAACTTACAAAGGATCTTCCTGCTCCCTCTATATCTGGTCCTAAGGAGTGAGGATGAACTGTACCCATACACACCTGTAGCTATGGATTTGCCTCTTTGGAGGCTGGCTCCAGCTACAATCAGGAACTATAAACTCTAAGCTGGCCTCCCTTTTCCAAAGACTTTTATTCAAACGGGTATTGTGGCTACCATGCCTGCCTTATTGCATTTTTTTACATTTACAATAGAAGTAAATTAACAAATTTCTTATGTGTTCGATGTTTATAACTTATGCTCTGTTTATGTTACAAATTACACTTGAGGACAAGCTAAATTTAAGAAGAAGGTAGCGTGGTGCCCTGCAAAGTTAGGGATCACAAATGTCTGTAAATCAAGCTCAGGATAAGCAACCCCGTGCCCTTGTGATTGAGATGGCAGGAGATCAAGGAAGCCAGCCAGTGACTTTGCTGTCATCGCTGTCGGGACTCCAGCAAAATCATCTTTCCGATGGGTGTTGCAGGTCCGGTTCTGGCACCTCCCATCTTCTTGAGATGCCGCCCTCCTGTTGCTTCAATGTTCCCCGGCATCGCGCTCCTGCGCAGGTGTACTTATCTGCCTTGTTGAGGGCAGAATAAAGTACTGCAGTGCACAGCTGCTGGGCCTCTCTGACCTTTCCTGGCGCCTGTGCACTGCAGTACTTTGCTCTGCCCTCAACAGGGAAGATAAGTATGCCTGCGCAGGAGTGGGGGAGCAATGAAGCAACAGGAGGGCGACATCACAAGAAGATGTGAGGCAACTGAGCAAGACCTGCGACACCAATCAGACCAGACCGCACCGGTCCACCTCCCGAGTGAGTATAAAAAAAACTTATTTTTCTTATCTTGCACCGGGGGCTTATCTACAGCATTATAGAATGTTGTTGATAGCCCTGAAAGGCGGTGGCCATATCTTATATCGGCCACACCTCGTGACAGGTTTGCTTTAAGTAGTCCGAAGTGACAGTGTGACAACTGTTTCTATAAAGTAGCACTTCTATTGTTATGTTTTACTCCAACCATCAACTTGTACCTGTGAAGCCTGGAACAAACCCTAGTGAAGCCAGAGCTCTGGTGATTTTTATAAAGCTGTAGTTAGTTAAATTTTTTAGAAAGGTATTTTTTCTGCATTTTGTCTTGCACGTAACACATCTTTAACATTCGCTGCTCATTCGGTGCATATATTATTCTTAGGTACAATACCTCTTTATGCAGTATAATGATCTACAGCCGTCTCCCGTTATGGTTCTGCAAAAAGCAACCATTGTGAGATTTGCATATTACATCAATTAAATATAATGCATCCTCTCAATATACACTGAAGAAAGGATTTTATTTTGTATGAAACTGTTAAACTTACACTTTAACAGTAACAATAGGGTGAAAAAAATAGGAAACCAAGAGAAAAGCCTGAAGAAAAACTGACAAATAATAAGCTGTATTGGGAATGGTTCTCGCGTTAAGAGGAATGACTGAAAGCTTGCCGCTATAGGGAGAGTAAAATATGCATGACATGAAAAGGCAGCCTGCTTCAGATAAGGCTTGTAGCTGCGCTGGTCAGGGCTGCATTAGAGCTTGACTTCTGTGGTGACATGGGATTAAAATAAAATGCGCAAACCTATCTTCATATGGTCATCTTGGGCATACACAACTGTTTGTATATCAATACATCTATGAAATATCATATTTTTCATTTTTTAAAATACAGTGAAATTTCCTGCTTTACAATGTTTTGTAGTGAACAATGCCCAAATATAATAAATAAATTGTGTTACTTGCTGCTGTTTTCCACTATACACTATGAATCTTCAGTGTGGCACATGTCGAGGGTTCCTAACTGGCTTTACTAGAATCAAAGTTTGCTAAACTATAACAAGATTCTACTGGTGGGACACCCACTGATGAGAATAAGGGCTCTCTTTCCCCCATTCTCATAATTGGTAGGTGTTTTAGTGAGTAAGCTCCAAGTAATAAGACACATATTGTCACAACACAGCTGTTGAGTGACTTGGGACCTGGAGCTTCTTTCCTGGCCCTAACGCCCTGATCCCCAGGACACTTCAGATGGCGAAGACAGCGGAGCCTCCACCCTTGTCTTATCTTCTAAGCTCTTTGTCTGTCCCCCACCAAAGGAAGAGGGGGCACTACTGTGCACCGCCATACACCAACCTGACAAACAGGGCAAAAAAGACAAGGGGAAAATGAAAACTCCACACACAAAAATATTCATTCACATAAAACAGAGCACTATACCAGGGTGTGAAGGAAGAGGAAGCAAGCAAAACAGGGAAGGATAAGGGATTATGAAGCATACAAACTAATTAGCAGTCGCTTATAACTTGTCTCCCTCTTATTGTCATGCAGCAAGAGCTAACTCTGACAAGGACTTGGTAATAGAACCCAGATTTTATAGGGAAAAGGAGTGGCAAACCGAGCACAGCTAAACACAGGGATTTCCAACATGGCTGATTATCCCATGTTCTGCTGGAAGAAATAAACACAATGGCAGAGTAGGAGCAATCAGATGCTGCAGTCTTCTGGCTCTGCTCCATTGCGGAAACACCGTGACTCCTACTTTTTATCCATTTTGTAAAGATGGGATAAGTTTTATTTGGAGAAAACCTCTTTAATATTGAATTAAAGTGCTGCTTCAGGAACAAAATGGTCACAGTAAAACATGGTCCAAGCTTCTACTATAATTCTGTCTCCTCTCTGTTGTGGTAACCCTGTGACAGTACCCCCTCTTCTACGAGGGAACTTCAGAACCTCAGAGCCAGGTTTATCAGGGTGTGCCACATGAAAGACCAGAACCAGTCTGGCCGCATGAACATCAGAAGCTGATATCCACATCCTCTCCTCAGGACCGTACCTTTTCCATTGTACAATATATTGAAGCGACCGATGAACAAAATGAGAGCCTAAGACCTTTGCTATCTGGAACTAAAGATTACCATCAATAATGACAAGGAGAAGGTGGCAGAGGCAAAGGAACAGCAGATGCCACATGCTTCTTGAGAAGCGAACGATGAAAAACATTATGGATCCTTAGGGTAGATGGTAAAGCAAGGCGGAATGCTACCGGATTGACAATGGCTATGATCTTCTAAGGACCGATAAACCTGGGCCCAGTTTCCAAGATGGAACCTTCAACTTAATATTCCTTGAGGACAGCCTCACCAAGTCACCAACACACAGGTCCGGACCCACCAAATGTCTTCAATCAGCCACGCTCTTATATTTGGAACCCACCATTTGCAAATTATGCCATATGGTAGAAATGGAATATGAAAACCATTCTTTCTCTGGTAATCCAAAGGGCGATTACCATTGAAAGAAATAAACTGAGGTTGGAACCCATATGACCTGAAAAATAGGGACTTACTGGTTGATTCCTGACAATGATTATTTACCGCAAATTCAGCCAATGGTAAGTAGGTAACCCAGTCCTCTTAATTCTCAGACACAAAACATCTGAGATATGTCTCTCAATGCTGGTTAACCCATTCAGTCTGCCTATTAGACTGTGGTTGAAAGGCAGAAGAAAAGGAAAAATAGGTCCCAGACTAGGGCAAAATGCCCTCCAAAATATGGAGATAAACTGCACCCTCTGATCAGAAACAATATCGTTAGGAATCCCATGCAATCTAATTATTTACCTGACAAACTTTTGGGCCAGGAATTTGGCGTTAGGCAAAGCTGGTAAAGCAATAAAATGAGATATTTTACTGAATCTGTCCACCACCACCAGGATTACAGAGTTCCCTATATGTATCAATAAACTATATATTTTTTTCTATATATTTGTTATTATTTGGATGGTGTGCATGTGATGCAGTGATGCTTTTTTCTACATTTTTTCTGGTTCTGTTTATCACTGCTTTTTGCACCCTCTTAGTTCATATTATATTTATATAGCTGTGCGCTTTACTTTTTGTGTTTAGTACATATTGTGTTTACCCTCCTAGTGGCGGGTGTTTCTTGAAGCTGCACGCGTTCTATTTTGAATTGTTATCATTGATGTGGGCTGTGACTATTTGTTCCGCCCATTTTTTGTGACTCAGCTTTGTTTGTTTTGTAGCGGTGTGTGGCACGGCCGCTATGGACTGGGAGGCTCGTGAGGCGGCCTGGCGGGCACAGTCGCAGAATGTCTTTTCTTCAGGGGAATGCATTACCCCTGACTCTGATTTTAATCAACTTTCATCAGAGATTACGGCAGCCCATCGGGCGGGCATTAGACTATGGTGGAATATTCGGAGTCTGGAAGAGTATGTCAAGACCAACATTGTACCCCGAGGTCTTAGGGTGTCCATTTTTCTAGCTTGGGAACCTTCCCCGGATTTTCGCATTACCTGGGAGCAGGGACTGCTTAAATGTTCAAGTATTATTTTACATATGCTTTTGGAACATGATAGAAAACTTCTCGTAGACACTAAAGTCAGAATTAAGGATTTGGAATCCAAGCTTATTAAATTTGACGACACCACCCAGGTTCAGCCATTTAAGGTTAAGCTGAAGGGGACCTTGGATAAGTATGATCATGAGATCATGCTGAGAAAGAAATCCAAATTTCTAAGAGATCGTAATGATTTTGAGACGCAGAAGGTGTTTAAATGGAGACACCAGGGCAATTCAAGACAGGGCCTTAAGACCCGAAATATCGGAGATACCACACCTATGGCTACAAGGAGAATGGATGGCACTTCAGAGAGCGATTTTTTATCCTCAGCAGACAGCGAGCCCGACGTCGGGTCCGAAGGGGGCGGAAACGCTGCAGCAATGTCGACACGGATAACTCGGTTTGGGAACCGTCGGCCGGCGGCACACAAACCGTACAGAAGCCATCGCAAATAGACGTTCTCCGAGGGGCCACTAATCCAGCTTCAGGTGACCAGGTAGTCTCTGATGTACTACAAGTAGTTAACCTGTCTGATCATGTGCTCTCACCTATTGAACTCTCTGTGTTACAGCGGGGTCTTACGTTCTCCCCAGTACACCTGTTAGACAAGTTTACACTTGTCAAGGATCTTTATTTATTTTGCCGGTGCCTTGTATTACAGGTCCTTCATAATAGACTGCATATGATGGAAGGCTTCGATCGAACAGAACAGATGGTGTTTCAAGATCTGTTGCAGCTGTTACAGGAGAACGAACCAGATAGTGGTAAGAGCCTTTTTCCTTTTAGAAGTAAATATAATGTGGCACCTCCGTTTTCCCTTGTTCCTGCCGTTAGGGTCTTTTTTGAACTTACAAAGAGGGACATTATGGCTCTACGTCCATGTCCTTCCATCATGGGCAATCTTAGTAGCGAGGAGAAACGGGCCCTTAATGGACTTAGATCTAATACTGCCTTCCTTGTTAAAGAGGCGGATAAGGGCGGCAATGTCGTGCTGTGGCCTCATGTGCTCTATCTGGAAGAGGCCCAACGCCAACTTGGCAACAGTTGTTTCTACAAGAGGCTCCCTTCGGATCCTACGGGAGTGTTTGCTGCTAAATTTAGACGTCTTCTGGATAGAGCTATGGACTTAAATATTATTGGACATCAGGAGTTTAAGTTCCTTTGGGTGGAGATTCCGATTACGGCAACATTTTATATGTTGCCGAAAATCCACAAGTGCCTACACAAGCCACCGGGACGCCCTATCGTAGCGAGTATAGGTAGTCTGTGTGAAAAGGCTGGTGTCTACGTTGACCATTTTCTTCAGCCGATGGTCAAAAATTTACCTTCATTTGTTCAAGACTCGTCGCACTTTATCCGTATCTGTCGGGGGGTTTCGTTGCCATCCCAGTTTTTGTTAGTGACGTGCGATGTCGAGTCTCTGTACTCGAATATCAGTCATGCAGATGGGGTTACGGCCGCCTTATACTTTTTTGATAAGCTTGGACAATCGGATCGCATGCACGATTCCTGGGTGGTTGACCTTATGGAATTCATTATGAGGCACAATTACTTTTTGTTTGACCGTACCTACTATCTTCAGACCTCGGGGGTGGCCATGGGCGCTAGATGTGCCCTGGCCATCGCTAACCTTTTTTTAGGCTGGTGGGAAGCTACCATGGTCTACCACCTTGAGGAGTTTAAGGAACACGTCTACTATTGGAGTCGTTATATTGACGACGTGTTCTTTATTTGGGAGGGTGACGAACAGGGGTGTTGTAAGTTCATTGATTCTCTGAATGAGAATGTTCATAACATCATACTTACGTATTCTTTTTCCCCCATGACAGTCACCTTCTTGGATTTGCAGGTTCAGGTCAGTGGCAATGGACTGTCGACTAGGCTGTTTCGCAAGTCTACTGCGACCAACAGTCTATTAGACTATAGGAGTTTCCATCCTAAGCACACTAAAGATGGCTTTCCTATAGGACAGTTCCTGAGGACTCGTAGGAACTGTGCGTCTGATGAAGACTTTCGGGTAGAGGCCCGTGGACTGACGGACCGGTTTAGACAGCGGCATTATCCTAAGAAGAGTATTTCCAGAGCCTTCCAGCGTGCGGCGGCTAACACACAAGAATCGTTGCTTGAACCTCGGAACAAGGTACGAGATGGCAAATCCAGGTTTATTACTGGCCACAAGTTCGACGTATCCTACAAAAACATTGGGATATTTTGGCCACGGATTTGCATACTTCCTTGGTGGTGGGAGATCGACCTCTTCTTACAGCCAGGAGGGCCCCGAATTTCAGGGACCTTCTGACCAATAGCCATTACAGGAGGCAGACCACTAGGTTACATCGGGGTGTGGTGTTGCATGGGTCCTTTGCTTGTGGCGATTGTAACATCTGCCCACATATGGCTCCAACTAGGGATTTTTTCATTAGCCCTAAGGATGGAAGTAAGCATAGACTATGCTCTTATATTAACTGCAAAACGGCGTATGTCATTTATGCTTTGATCTGTCCTTGTCAACACATCTATGTGGGTCAAACCTCCCAGGAGTTACGCCGGAGGACCCAAAAGCACTTTTCGACTATAAACTTGGCGGCTTCTGACTCCCTTAAAGGCAAGATGTTAACCCCGGTGGCTGCCCACTATTTAGCTCATCATGGTGGTCGGGTGTTGAACACTAAAGTCATAGGTCTGGAAAGTCTCCAGCTATCCAATAGGGGGGAGCTCATAAACGGTCCCTCTTGCAAAAGGAGGCTCGCTGGATCTTTAATTTGGGTTCTGTTGCTCCCGCAGGTCTAAACGAAGAATTGCTTTTTACTGGATTCCTGGGCTAATTCCTTGTTGGACGTCTATGTTTGGCTATCAAGAATCAGATGTGGAGGATGTCTTTCATGCTTCTCTTTTTTTGGATTGGAACCCCTTGGACTTATGGACTATGGACTGTCTTATGGAAGTGGCCCTTTTGTGGCCTTTTGTATACTTATTATATTGTATTGTTTTAGGAGATTATTTCATTGTTGTAAGGCTATTTTGGAGTGTTTTAGGGGATGCCTTTTTGTATTGTCTTATGGGTTTGTTAGGGTTTTTTCTAGAGGTTGTTTTGGATATTTAGATGTTTGGGTATTGCTACAATATAATCTTTAGGACTGGCTCATTAGGTAGGTGAGTGGGTTATTTTGACCCTTTTGATTCTATTAGCCCTTAGTACTGGCTCATTAGGCAGGCCGATGGTTCTCTATCTTATGTTAGGATTTCCTCCTTTATGGCTGGGTCTCTTCGGGTCTGTTCCTACCTTTTCTTTCTTTAGAGACTAATTTACTATTGAGGGCTACAATGCCTTATTATATCTATAAATATTCTAGAACATTTTATGCTAACACACATGCCCTCGTTCTATATGATGCTGCAGTATACAATAAAGTTCGTTTTGGTATCATGGACTTGTGTAGGCTACATTTATATTTGTGTGATTTTTGTATGTGGTTGATTGTGGTGGACTCTCCGGAGAGTGTCTGTTGTATGATTTAGGATGTATGGGTTATGATTTATGCCCCTTTTTTCCCCTTTTTTTTTTTTCCTTCCCCTTCCTTCCCCCTTTTTCCTTCTCCTCTCCCCCCCCCCCTCTTCCCTTTATCAGGGCTATATCTGTTTGCCCTTACCTTCGCTTCAACACGTCACACAGATTATATCTTGTTATATTTATGATATGTGCTATTTGGGTACTATCAGGTATATTTCTGTGTGTATCCGCCATGGTCCCTATTACGGTCTATTTGTACACTGTTCTGGGCCGTCTTATGTGGACTTTATGTATTTGCTATTTGTATATATATGTTTACTTTTGTTTGAAGCTGGATTCGCCTTATTTTTGGGCGGTTGGGGTTCTTTTCGGCGTTCCCGCTGTTACTGTCCTGTCTATCTGCCGTGCGTCCTTACATGGGTGCTTTGTCTCTCTGTCTCCCTATGGGGGGAGGAGCTGCATCGGCATACCGGCTCCATGGACGCGTATTGTGTGTGTCTCATCTCTGGGATCACATGGTTTCCATGGTGCCGGTGCCAGCGTCTATGCAGCCTACCACTGTGTCTGCGCAGGCGCACTCTTCCTCTGTCCCCCTGATGATGATGGGGGGTGGAGCTCTACCTACGTGCGCTGTCTTGGTCAGCGCCTTTCTAGCTCTGCGGCTGCGTGAGTGCCAGCGTCTATGTAGCTTACCACTGTCTGCGCAGGCGCACCCTTCCTCTGTCCCCCTGATGGGGGGTGGAGCTTTACCTATGTGCGCTGTCTTGGTCAGCGCTTTTCTAGTTCTGCGGCTGCGTGAGTCTCCTGCTCCTTCCGGTCGGCTCCTTCCGGTCGGCTGTGCGTTCCACACCGGTACGGCATTTATCATTACGATGTATATATATATAAGTCACATGGATGCGTCTTTTTACACATTCCCTGAGGAAGCCCGGTTCGCCGGGCGATACGCGTGGGATACTAGGGTTACGCCAGGTTGTATGCTCATTTGTATTTGTCAAGAGCTTCTTTCATGCCGTTCTATGGGTGATCACTTTTACCTTATGTCCGGTTTATTACTAGGACTTTGGTCACCTATCTAGCTATGGCCATTTATCTGTGGGGATACATTCATTGTGCCCTGCTTCCTTCATGGGATCCGTAGTAGTGGCTGACTGATTATGTTATAGCCACATGGGATAGTATATATGAGCCAGTTAGGTTAGATATTGGTGCTTACCTTATTATTATTTATTATTTTTTGTACGGCTATTCAACCTGAGATGTATTGTTTTTTTGTGTTTTTTTAAGTATGTTTTATATTGTTGGTGTGTTTTAGATGTATCAATAAACGATATATTTTTTTCTATATATTTGTTATTATTTGGATGGTGTGCATGTGATGCAGTGATGCTTTTTTCTACATTTTTTCTACAGAGTTCCCTATAGACACGAGTGGATCCGTAATAAAATTGATCGAAAAATGAGTTCAAGGTCTAATGAGAATCTCCAATGGTTCAAGAGCCCTTGAAGGACAAGTGTGAGAGGTCTTAGAACGCTCACATTTATTGCAGGTGGCAACATACTCCCAAACATCCTTATGAGCACCTAGCCACCACAAAATGCAGAGTAACTAGATCTGGGGTGGCCTTACTCCCAGGATTTCCAGCCAATACCGTATCATGATGCTTACTGAGGACTGTAAGACGGAAATTGACTGGAATCAATAGTTTACTAAGTGGACAGGTAGCAGGGGCATCCCCCTGAGCGTTAACAACCATTCCATCCAGATTGGAGCTTACAGACACCATTAACACACCTTTATGAAGAATAGAAACCAGTTTGAACTTATCTTCTCTCCCAGGAAAGCAATGGTAAAAGGCATCAGCCATAACATTTTTGCTCCCCAGCCCAAAAGTAACAACGAATTTAAACCTGGTAAAGAATAATGCCCATCTAGTATGTCGTGGTGTAAGATGTTTTGCCGAATCTAAGTATACCAGATTTTATGATCCATGATAACGATCACTGGGTGAAGCGCTCCCTCCAAAAAATGATACCACTCCTCAAAAGTCCATTTGATGACTAAGAGTTCCCTATTACCAATAACATAATTTCTCTCAGCTGGTGACATTTTCTTTGAAAAGCAAGCACATGGTTGCCATTTACTAGGAGACACACCTTGCAAAAATACAGCCTCAGACGCATCGACCTCCAAAATTAAAGTCTGAGAGATGTCAGGCTGTATAAGGATCAGTAATCCTATAAGCTTATCAAGAGCATAATGCCCCATAATAGACATAACGCCACCAATTTTGTTTAAAAGATTTAACTTTATTGATGTGATACAATATAATGAAGACAACAATAATTGCATAAATATATAATAAGGGTCGACGAGTGATAAGAGTGACAAAACCAGCAAATAAACCCACATTAAAAAATGTACAGGTGCACCAATATACAGCACATAGTTTTATACAGAGATAAATGGGGCATACAAGACTAATTAGGGGTGGGTAGGATAGCCTATAACGACCATAATACGGTTCTAATAGCAAATAACCGGCTAATCCACCGTATGACTTCCCTCCTATATTGCACGTAGCGTGAACATGTGCCGTCAGTGTTGCTTGCCCATGTGTGGTTCTTTGCTGATTAGTCCACCACGTGCCCCAACATGCGTTTCACGTGCTGAGCTTCCTCGGGGTGGCTGTGTGGATTATCGCCAGTCGTGGGTCTTATATATCCCCACCACATCTGTGTTGAATTGCCACTTAGTTCATGTGCCGCACAGGGGTGGGACTCCCAGCCGGTATCATGCTCCTTCTGGCCATCACAGTTGCAGATGCCTTCTGGAACGCAAACAGGAAGAGGACACTTTGCGCATGCGCACCACTGCCACGGCTGTTTTGGAACAGGGAACATATGCTGTATTTCATCAAGGACAAAATTACCACTAACCAATATTTCTTAAATCCAGCAGCAGGTTAGAGATTAAATATTAAAACTTAACTTTTACTTATATTATTAAAATCACAAGCGTGACCAAAAGTGAACAAGGTGCCAGTGTTTTAAAACCAAAAACAATAACAAAGACCACAACACAAAAAACAGGTAAGAACTCAATGGAACAGCATTTGTAGAGCATTCATATGTTTCAGGAATATCATACATATGGTGCTACACAACAATGAGCAAGCTCAGAAACCATATAAGGTGGGCCAAACCCCGACCTATTTCATTCACACCACCGATAGCACTGGAATACATATATGCCTCACAACATTGTTTGTGCACATTAGCCTATTTTCAGTAAGTGTCTATACGTGGGTTCATCTGTTAACAGCGTTTTCAATTTATACTCATCTGCGGGACCGATGCTGTCAGCGGTGCCTCCTTAGAGTGTCCGGGGCTTAGAGGCGGATCATGCCGCACTAACCATATATCCCCGTTAAAGCCTATGTCTTCCGACGCGTTTCTTCTTTTGATTCATCAGGGGAGTTATGACAAAGGTGCTGTCACATACGCGAGCATCGCTAACCCATGTTTCCCTTTACCTGTCTTAAATAGACTCCATGTGTTCTTTCGTGTGGCACGTGCACGGCTGCCGGTGACTCATTTCCGGCTACTCTCGCCCGCGCGCTGCGTAGTCAATATGACGCGACCGCCTTGTGCATCCTAAGGCCGCGTACTTCCGGCCATCGGGAACTTACTTCCGGCCCCTCATGCACGCGCTGCGTGCCGCGCACCTTATGGTGCCATGTAATGCTGCAGAGCCTGAGTGGGCGGGTATTAGGGGATGCACCCATCATTTCCTGTAGAGAATCACAGACGGTGCATTGATCCATAAGCGTCACATCCGGCTTACGATCAGGTGATCAAAGCCGAGATACAAGTTTAACATGTGAGCTCCCGATTGGTCGGGCCAGCTCAAGATGCTAAACATCCACAGACGTGCATATCAGTGCACACACGTGGATGCTGTCCATTCAATAAAGGTAATGTGCCGATTTACACAGTCCACATCCTTCCCATACCAAAGGAGGAGTATCGGTCATTACAGTGTCTCCTTATCTGTACGGTACATACACGCAGGTATAGGTCCTAAGATGTAACATTCTACTAGTGATGGATGTGCAGCCACAAAAACAATGGGACCATAAAAAAGTGATAAGACCGGAAAAATAGATGAAAAATAAAAATACAAATACAAAAGAAACAGAAAAAGAAAAAGAAGTCGGGACACGATGGACCTCCTCCCCGTACACCAGCCCCAGGGAAAGGACAGCAAAGGGTGACCCTACAGGCTTCCCCTATTGTCCCCTAACTAGAAAAGAACCTGCCTAATGCGGAGGTTGGCACCCTAGAAACCTGCGCAGAGGCGCTCCCACTCGACGGCGGCTGTCCCTATTCTAGAGTCCCTGTTAAACTGCTACACTTACAGGAAGGAAGAAAAGTTAAGTTGTTCATTTAGACCCATTGGGCTCTGGGTTTGCAAATGAAAGATCCACATGCATTCCTTCTGCAAAACGCGTTTGTCCCAGTCGCCACCCCTCTGTGATTGAGCAATTCTCTCAATCCCCATGAATTGCACTCCTTTCAGATCACCATTATGGAACCTGTTGATGTGATTTGCTACAGGAGTATCTTTCTTATTGATGGTGTCCCTATGGTGCTCTCCAACTCTTCTTCTTAGTTCTCTACTAGTCTTTCCTATGTATTCGATATTGCATATACACGTGATCTTATATACAACACCCCTAGTCTTACAGTTAATGAACTGGTGTATAGCAAAACTCTTTCCTGTAACATTGCTCTTAAATTCTTTCCCTTGACTGATAGAGCTACAGTATTTACAGTTTCCACACCTATAACAACCCTTAGTACGACCACCTAGCCAGGTGGGGTCATGGGTACGTACAGCGGGGGGGGTGAAATGACTGTGGACCACCCTATCCTTGATTGAACGACCTTTCTTGTAAGTAATTTGTGGTGATGCAGTGACCATCTTGCTCAGATCCTTATCCATAAGCAGGACAGACCAGTGTCGCTGCAGAATGTCTCTTAGGTCGCTTGCTCCATTACTATATTTTGTAATGAACCTAATTAGGTTCTCCTCCTCTCGTTTCTCGGCCGGGACTAGTAATTCTCTCCTATCCCTTGATGAGGCTGAGACGTATGCCTCTCTCAAAACATTGTCGGGATACCCCCGTTCACCAAATCGCTTACGGAGATCATCCGCTTGCTCTTTATATGTCAATGGGTCTGAACAGTTCCTACGCGTCCGCAGGTACTGACCCTTGGGGATACCTCTTCTAAGGGGGCGTGGGTGATTTGATTCCCATCTCAGGAGGGCATTGGAGGCAGTCGGCTTCCTGTATGTGCTAGTGACTATCTGGCCATCCCTCCCCCTCTCAATCAAAACGTCTAAGAAAGGTAACCTGTGGAAAATCAGCTCGAAGGTGAAACGTAGGCCCAGATCGTTTACGTTTAAACCCATGACAAAGGTGCGGAAACTTTCTTCGGTCCCTCTCCAAATCAAAAAGACGTCATCTATGTAACGCAGCCACAAAACGATGTTACTCTCGGCTGCATCCATAGTGTCACCAAAGACGATGTTCTCCTCCCACCAGCCCAGGAGCAAATTAGCATACGAGGGGGCACATGGGCTCCCCATAGCTGTGCCCCTGAGCTGGATGAAGTACTTCCCGTCAAAAAGGAAATAATTCCTGGTCAGGCAAAATTTGAGCGCTTGTATAACAAACATATTATGGTCATTAATTTGGCACCCTCGTGTTCTCAAGTAATGGTCCACAGCCATAACACCCTTATCGTGGGGAATTGAGGAGTATAACGCCTCCACATCAATTGAGCACAACCACATATCATCATCCTGAACAATCTGGTCAAGTTTGAGGAGGAGGTCCATCGTGTCCCGCGTGTATGAACTCAGGGCAGTGACAAATGGTCTCAAAATTTTGTCCACATATAGGCCCAGATTTTGTGTCAAACTCCCGATTCCAGAGACAATTGGCCTCCCTTTCAAAGGGTTAGTGCCCTTATGGATCTTGGGCAAGCAATAAAAAGTGGCCACTACTGGATGTGAGGGTATCAAAAATTCCCTTTCATTAGTGTCCAACAACTTCCTGCAAAAAGCTCCCATTACCAGTTCTCTCAACTCCTTATGGCAGATGTCAGTGGGATTACTCTCAAGTCTCTCGTAGCCCATGTCTGCATTCAACAGTGCATAGCACATCTCTTTATACTGGGGAACATCCATAACCACCACGTTCCCCCCTTTATCCGAGGGTTTTATAATTCTATCGTGGTCTTTCTCGAGTTCACGTAGACTTGTCATTTCTGCCTTTGTGAGATTATATGCACATCTCTTTTTTGTTTTATCAAGTTGCATGATCTCACTCGTGACCAAGTTAACGAAAACGTCAACTGCACTCAAATCATTGGTTGGAGGTGGCATCTGTTTGCTTCTATTTTTCAAATCGGTAAATGGCCCCTCCCCTGCATCATTCGGGTTGGGGTCGCTCAAGTGGAAAAGGAATCTTACATCTCCCAATAAGCCCTCATCAATACCCAGCTCATTGCAACACTTTTTGTCCTCATTGGCGAAGTGTTTTTTCCACTTCAGCCGACGAGCAAACAAGTTAAGGTCTTTGATCGCTTCGAAACTGTCAAAATCAGTGGTTGGAACAAATGACATGCCTTTGCTCAAAACCGCCATCTGCTCCTCACTCAGGGGTCTAGATGACAGGTTTATGACCTCGCTTTTCACATGGGGTTTCAGGGATTGAACCTGTTCCTGAGCGGGTAGCCTGAATCTAAAAAACGCTCACCTCCTGGTGAGCCCCTACCTGCTCCTCTACCTCCACGTCCAGCTCCCCTCCCCCTAGGCTTTCCCCGCGTGTTCTTAAACCTTACTTCTGTATCGGAGACCTCTGCTTCCGATGACGAGATATCCGTCTCCTGAGGTCTGAAGGGAACATATGCTGGCAGACCATATATGGACAACAGACATCAGTTACAGGTACATGTGTAGCCAAACAAAAGAGGGGGTAGAGGGAAAGGGGAACAAGGACAGGAATGGAAAAGGGAAAAAGGAAAAAAGGGAAAAAGACTATTATTCGTGTATTATTGAGTAAACAACAAAGTTAATTCCGCGGAGCCCATGTCCATATAGCTGCGCTGGATCCATAGCACTACATTCAGGGCTCCTGCAGTGCTACACAATATTGCAAGATGCAAGTGATCATCCCCTTTATTCACTGTTCGATCAGCCAGCAATCCATTTGGTACAGGATAAACACAACAGAATGGGTTAGGAAAGTGAAAATAAAAACTGCAAAAAGAAAAATACATCAGTAAATAAAACTGCAAGCAACAATTAAAAATTAAAAAAGGAAAAATGAGGAAAAATAATATAAAACACACTCTAGCTCAATTAGAATGCCAATGGATAGTAACACTAGGGACCATGACCCCGCATGACATTAACGAAAAATTGTCTTTTGTTCCTTTTTGTGCAGCACTCGTCACTCTGTGCTTTTCCTCATTTTTCCTTTTTTAATTTTTAATTGTTGTTTGCGGTTTTATTTACTGATGTCTTTTTCTTTTTTGCAGTTTTTATTTTCACTTTCCTAACCCATTCTGGTGTGTTTATCCTGTGCCAAATGGATTGCTGGCTGACCGAAGAGTGAATAAAGAGGATGATCACTTGCATCTTGCAATATTGTGTCCTGAATGTAGCGCTATGGCTCCAGCACAGCGATGTGGACATAGGTTTCGCGGAATTAATTGTTTATTCAATTATATACAGATAATAGTATTTTCCCCTTTTTTCCTTTTTCCCTTCCTGTCCTTGTTCCCCTTTCCCTCTCCCCCCTCTTTTGTATGGCTACACATGTACCTGTAACTGATGTCTGTTGTCCATATACGGTCTGCCAGCATATGTTCCCTGTTCCAAAATGTCCGCGGCACTGGTGCGCATGCGGGATGGGTCTTCTTCCTGTTTGCATTCCAGAAGGCATCTGCAACAGCAACGCACTGACCTATGACGTCACAGGATCTTTTTCCATCTCTGCGCCGCTGTTATTGCCGGAAGGAGCTTGATACCGGCTAGGAGACCCACCCCCATGTGCCGCATGAACTGAGAACACAGATGTGGAGGGGATATATAAGACCCAAGACTGGCAATAAGCAACACAGCCCCCGAGGAAGCTCAGCACGTGAAACGAGCGTCGGGGCTCGTGGTGTACTAACCAGCAAAGAACCACACAGGGGTAAGCAACACTGATGGCACATGTTCACTAATGTGTGTTTTTCCAACTCAATCGGGCTGCGTGCAATATGGTAGGGAAGTCATATGGTGGATTAGCTAGTTGTTTGCTATTAGAACCGTATTATGGTCATTATGAGCTATCTTACCCACCCATAATTAGTCTTGCATACCCCATTTAACTCTGTATGACACTATGTGCTGTATAGTGGTGCACCTGTACATTTGTTAATGTGGGTTTATTTGCTGGTTTTGTCCATTGTCTCATTGACCCTCATTATATAATTATGCAATTATTGTTGTCTTTATTATATTGTATCATGTCAATAAAGTTAAATCTTTTAAACGAAATTGGTGACGTTATGTTTATTATGGGGAATTATGCTTTTGATAAGCTTATAGGAGTACAGTAGTATGGGAGTTTGCCCTTCCTTTTTCCCTCTAAGTGCCATGGGCACGTATTGTAGAAGGTCATTTTTTGTCAAAGTGTATAAGGATCAGTGCAGAAGTAATACACCTTTTCAATGTGTCAAATGCCTCCCTGCCAGGACTGGACTACTTGGGGAAGTCCATCCCCTTCTTGGTCATATCTGTAAGAGGTTTGGTTACTACCGAAAAGTTCTTTAAGAATTTACTGTAATAGTTGGCGAAACCCAAATCCTCTTGACGATCCCAATCCATATGTAATCACAGAAAAAAAATAGCCTTTGGGGTCCAATTTAATGACAAAAAATTCACAGAAAAACCCCAGTGAAAATATACATATACAGGCACTATATCAAGAGGGGACCTGCCCTATTGTGCTGAGGACTATATCAATGTGTATCATCTAAAGATAAGCTAAGTAGTCCCATGTGATGTATTTATTTACTCCTGATGAACCTCATGTTTAGAAGGGAATCATGTTGAGTTGTGAACATACTTATGAGTTTTTTGTTGTGGAAGTACCAGTGGCTAGTTTTGGTTATGGGTATAATCATTGGATATCTGAGAAATCATATTAAATAGATTATTTATTTTGGAGATTTGTCTGGGGGTGTTAGGGGTCGAGTTCCCGCTTCTGCACAGGGGGAATCTCGAGCCACCTCCGCTGCAGTCTCCCATTCTTGTCCAGCCGCAGTGGAGTCTGCTCAGCAAGGACGTCGGTCCCAGCATCTTGCTCATTCTCACTCTGTTCTGAGAGGTACTGCTGCTTCTCCAGTCTCTGCTATTAAAGTCTGTGCTGGTCAGCAGCGAGCGGACTTCTCTGGGACTAAGTCCTTGTCTGCATGTACTGAGCATGCCCAGCGTAAGGTCTCCCGTTGGAGATCGAGGGTCATGTGCTCAGGCTCTGCAGCACATTCCATTGGTCCTCTTGGCAGGTCCTAGAAGGGCAAAAGTGCTGTGGCCACTTCCTGTGCTGCTGCTATATAAACTGCGCATGACCGCACGGCCATGCGCTAGTATTGTCAAACAATTGCTAATGTGTGTATGTTGTGAGAGCAAGTCGTCCTTGGATACCCCTACCCTATAGTATGACTGTTCGCGGAAGGTGTATGGCTGCTACCTAGCGCCTGACTTATCCTACAGCACTAGTCACACATTATAGCGTCCAGTTGCTGTGACCGCCAGTATGGCGCCGTGCACTTCCTCTGTGCTTTCCTTACCCAAGCCTGGGTGGTTAGTGGCGTTCGTCAGTGCGGCACTGCATGCTCTTCTGTTTCATTTCACACCCAGTTGCAGTGTTGCGCCAGCAAGGGTCTAATCGGACTTCAATCCCAGTTGGGGTTGAGTTCGCTGACTACTTGCTCGCGCTTTAGGTGTGGTACCGCGGTCCTGTGCCTTAACAGGATTGCTTCTTTCACGCTGGGTGAGGTTAACCCACGCGTGTATACTCTAGTGTACCGCCATATAGTCTGCTAATTGCTAGCAGCAGGTTTTCACCTGCACGGTGGACCCCGGACTGCGAACGCATCTATACCATCTGTCTTGGTGCGTTCCGCCAGTCCTAACAGAATACTAGCGCCAGGGTCTGGCTAGTAAAATGGCGGACGACCAGCGTTTACAGCGGTACATCCAGCAGCTGGAGGGAAGGTTGGCGGCTCTTGAGCATTCAACCTCAGCTGTGGATGTTACTGCTGTCGCTGTTCAGGCTGCAAGTGTGGCTGCAGCTACCTTGTCCACTGCCGCTCCTGTACCGACGCTATTTCGCCTCCCGCTACCAGAGAAATTTTCTGGTGACAGTAAGTCCTGTAGGGGTTTCGTGAGTCAGTGCTCAATACATCTCAAGCTTCTGGCCTCTCGTTTCCCTACAGAGCGGGCTAAGGTGGGCTTTTTTAATTTCCTTATTGTTGGACAGGGCGTTGCAGTGGGCTACGCCGCTGTGGGAGCGTGGCGATCATGTGGTGCAGAGTGCTCCGTTATTCCTGAGCACTCTGAAACAGGTCTTTCTAGGACCTCGTGTCACCCATGACACGGCGCTCCAACTGTTGGCACTGACTCAGGGCTCGTCCTGGGTCAGCCTTTTTGCCGTCCATTTCCGCACTCTGGCATCTGAGCTGGAGTGGTCGGATAAAGCCCTTATCCCTATATTTTGGAGGGGGCTGGCTGACCACGTTAAGTATGCTCTGGCCACTAGGGAGATTCCCGCCACACTGGAGGAGTTAATAGCAGTATCTACTCGCATTGACCTCCGTTTTCATGAGCGGAGGTTAGAGCGAGCCCAGTGTAGGCAGAGGTTTCGGCTGGCTCCCACCTTCGCCAAACCTTTGGAATCTCCAGTCCAGGCTCCTGAGTTCCAGGAACCTAAGGTGGTGTCACGAGCGGGATCTAAGTCCCAGACCGCTCGTGCACTCCAGGGTTGCCATGTTTGCCAACAGTCAGGACATCTTGCCACCAGATGTCATCAGCGGTCGAGGAAACGTCAGCGTCTAGTGATAGTAGGTGGAGGTGCACTAGACACTGCGACGTTGGCTCCAAATTGTCCTTTAAGGGGACAATTACCTTTGGCTCATCCTCCCACTCGGTAGACCTCTGCGTGGATTCTGGGGCGGAGGGCAATGTTATGTCTTCTGCCTTCGCCCAACGTCACGCAATACCCCTGGTTATGCTATCTCAACCAGTAACGGTATGAGTGGTGAATGGGTCGACACTCCCCGCACAGATAAAACATCAGACCATCCCTGTTACTCTGTCCCTGTCGCCATCCCATCAGGAGATTATTTCTCTGCTCGTCATTCCTGAGGGTATTGATGAGGTCCTGTTGGGGATACCTTGGCTACGGTACCACTCTCCTCACATCGAGTGGTCCTCAGGCAGAATTCTGGGATGGGGTGAATCATGTGGGGGTAGGTGTCACCGAGAGTGCGTTCAGGTTGCTATTACTGAGGTACCCGCAGATCTATCTTCTCTCCCCAAGCAATATTGGTCTTACGCAGACGTGTTCTCCAAGAAGGCGGCGGAGACCCTTCCGCCCCATCGCCCCTATGACTGTCCTATCGATCTCTTGCCTGGTGCGGAGCCTCCCTGGGGTCGAGTTTATCCATTATCTCTCCCGGAGACGGAGGCCATGTCTCAGTACATTCAAGAGAATCTGGCAAGAGGGTTTATCAGGAAGTCAGTGTCACCTGCTGGGGCAGGGTTCTTCTTCGTGCAGAAGAAGAATGGGGAGCTACGTCCATGCATAGACTACAGGGGTCTTAACGCTATCACCGTTAAGAACAAGTATCCTTTGCCCTTGATATCTGAGCTCTTCGATAGGCTTCGGGGAGCAAGGGTATTTACTAAATTAGATCTGCGGGGTGCTTACAACCTGATTCGCATCCGTGAGGGGGACGAATGGAAAACGGCGTTTAACACCAGAGATGGGCACTATGAGTATCTGGTGATGCCCTTCGGGCTCTGTAATGCCCCAGCCATTTTTCAAGACTTTGTCAACGACATCTTCCGGGATATGCTTTCCACCTCAGTTGTAGTCTATCTGGATGATATTCTCATCTTTTCTCCAGATATTGACTCCCACCGGAGAGATGTTGGCAGAGTCTTCGACCTCCTACGGGCAAACTCTCTTTACGCTAAGTTGGAGAAGTGTATGTTTGAGCAGGAGTCTTTGCCGTTCCTGGGCTATATCATCTCCGCCCAGGGATTGGCTATGGATCCTGCCAAACTACAGGCTGTGATGGACTGGCAAGAGCCCCATTCTCTTAAAGCGGTGCAGCGCTTTATGGGGTTCATTAACTATTACCGCCAGTTCATTCCCCACTTCTCAATTCTGGTAGCTCCCTTGGTAGCCCTCACCAAGAAGGGAGCGAATCCTAAATTGTGGTCGTAAGAGGTCTCCAAGGCCTTCACTTCTATTAAGTCCCACTTTGCTAGCGCTCCCATCTTACATCGTCCCGATGTGGATAAGCCATTCCTAATGGAGGTGGATGCCTCGTCCGTTGGTGCTGGAGCAGTCCTCTACCAGAAGGATGCTCAAGGTCGGAAGCATCCATGCTTCTTCTTCTCTAAGACTTTCTCGCCAGCGGAGAGAAACTACTCCATCGGGGATAGGGAGCTGCTAGCAATGAAGTTGGCCTTTTCAGAGTGGAGACATCTTCTGGAAAGTGCGCGGTTTCCCTTCCAGGTTTACACTGACCACAAAAATTTGGTCTACTTACAGACAGCCCAGCGGCTAAATTCTCGCCAAGCCAGATGGTCCTTGTTCTTTTCCCGGTTCCACTTTTCTCTTCATTTTCTCGCCGGGGAGAAGAATATTCGTGCTGATGCTCTCTCTCGCTCCCTTATGTCAACTGAAGAGGAGGAAGAGGAGCCTCGGCTTATTGTTCCCTCTGAGAGCCTGAGAACCGTAGCACCAGTTTCGCTTGAGTCTGTGCCTCCGGGCAAGACTTTTGTGCCCATTAATTTGCGACCGGAGGTTCTCTCTTGGGCTCATTCGTCCAGAGTGGGTGGACACTTTGGGACAAAGAGGACATCTGAGCTACTGGCGAGGACGTACTGGTGGCCGCATATGGTCCGGGATGTCAGGGATTATATTCTGGCGTGTGTCTCCTGCGCCAAAAATAAATCTCCGCGTCAAAGGCCAGCTGGGTTGCTCTATCCCTTGCCGGTGGCAGATAGGCCCTGGGAGATGGTCGGGATGGACTTTGTCGTGGGTTTGCCCAAGTCTCGCGGCTGTACCATCATTTGGGTCATCACCGATCATTTCTCGAAAATGGTGCATTTGGTGCCGCTACCACGGTTACCTTCTGCACGGGCCTTGGCTGCGTTGTTCATTAAGCACATCTTCCGCCTACATGGTATGCCTGACAAAATTGTCAGTGACCGGGGTCCCCAGTTTGCATCTCGGTTCTGGAGAGAGCTGTGTCGTCTTCTCAGTATTGAGTTGAATCTCTCTTCCGCTTATCACCCCGAGACGAATATGTTGGTAGAGAGGGCCAACCAGATATTGGTCACATACCTGCGACATTTTGTTTCAGCCAGGCAGGATGACTGGGCATCCTTGCTATCATTGGCAGAGTTTGCGCTGAACAACGCCGTAGCCGACTCCACTGGACAAACCCCATTCCTCCTCAACTATGGTCAGCATCCACGGGTACCTGTGCCTATGCCCGTGTCTTCCGCAGACTCCAGGGTGGCAAACTGGGCTGTGGAGGCACGGGATATTTGGGACCGCACTCAGGATGCCATTCGGGCCTCTAAGGAGAGAATGAGGTCCTCCGCCGATGCTCATCGGTGCCCCGCCCCGTCCTTTGCTCCTGGCGACTTGGTGTGGCTCTCCGCCCGTAACATCAGGCTGCGAGTTGAGTCCACTAAATTTGCTCCTCGCTACTTGGGTCCCTTCAAGGTCCTCGAACAGGTTAATCCTGTGGTCTACCGTCTGGCCCTTCCTCCACGCTTTGGTATCACCGACACCATTCATGTGTCCCTCCTTAAGCCCGTATACATGTCTCGGTTTTCTGAGTCATCTGCCGGGACATCGGGTTCGTCTACGGACGATTTCGAGGTGAACGCTATCTTGGGGTGCAAGGTGGTACGTGGCAAAAAATTTTTTTTGGTGGACTGGAAGGGTTACGGCCCTGAGGATAGGTCCTGGGAGCCTGCTGAGCACATTCGGGCTCCGCAGCTCATTGCTGCCTTCGAACGTAGCGAGGCCCAAGGAGGGGGGCCCTAGGAGGGGGGGTAATGTTAGGGGTCGAGTTCCCGCTTCTGCACAGGGGGAATCTCGAGCCACCTCCGCTGCGGTCTCCCATTCTTGTCCAGCCGCAGTGGAGTCTGCTCAGCAAGGACGTCGGTCCCAGCGTCTTGCTCATTCTCACTCTGTTCTGAGAGTTACTGCTGCTTCTCCAGTCTCTGCTATTAAAGTCTGTGCTGGTCAGCAGCGAGCGGACTTCTCTGGGACTAAGTCCTTGTCTGCACGTACTGAGCATGCCCAGCGTAAGGTCTCCCGTTGGAGATCGAGGGTCATGTGCTCAGGCTCTGCAGCACATTCCATTGGTCCTCTTGGCAGGTCCTAGAAGGGCAAAAGTGCTGTGGCCACTTCCTGTGCTGCTGCTATATAAACTGCGCATGACCGCACGGCCATGCGCTAGTATTGTCAAACAATTGCTAATGTGTGTATGTTGTGAGTGCAAGTCGTCCTTGGATACCCCTACCCTATAGTATGACTGTTCGCGGAAGGTGTATGGCTGCTACCCAGCGCCCGACTTATCCTACAGCACTAGTCACATATTATAGCGTCCAGTTGCTGTGACCGCCAGTACGGCGCCGTGCACTTCCTCTGTGCTTTCCTTACCCAAGCCTGGGTGGTTAGTGGCGTTCGTCAGTGCGGCACTGCATGCTCTTCTGTTTTATTTCACACTCAGTTGCGGTGTTGCGCCAGCAAGGGTCTAATCGGACTTCAATCCCAGTTGGGGTTGAGTTCGCTGACTACTTGCTCGCGCTTTAGGTGTGGTACCGCGGTCCTGTGCCTTAACAGGATTGCTTCTTTCACGCTGGGTGAGGTTAACCCACGCGTGTATACTCTAGTGTACCGCCATATAGTCTGCTAATTGCTAGCAGCAGGTTTTCACCTGCACGGTGGACCCCGGACTGCGAACGCATCTATACCATCTGTCTTGGTGCGTTCCGCCAGTCCTAACAGGGGGTATCTCTACTCCTGAGCTGTGTATGAATGGACACTTGGGAGACCCATATAGTAAGAACTTTTGGAAAATTCCAGCAGTACTGTAACCATTTTTGCATATTGAGCACTAAATCACCTTATATTGGAAGAAGTCCTCAAACTTACAAGATTAGGGATATATTGGGGACAGCCGTCGAGGAGCGGGGGAGCCATGTATGCAAAATAATAGGGTGCCAACAGGTAGGGTCATAGCAGGGACAGCCTATTATTGGCCCCTAGTTATAAGAGACTCTATTTATATCATTGGGCACACCACATGCATGCAATTAGTTATCTCTATTCCACCCCATAGGGTTATATAGGGGTATAAGGGACAGATGACAGTGAGCAGGGGCACCATCTGCGTATAGGGTGCCAACCTCTGCTGATAGGTAGGGTGCATATAGTGCAGTACAGGGTCAGGCATCTCCTTGGCCTTTTCTATTGTATGTATTTTAAAATGGTGATGGTTTTGAATAATGCACTGATTAAGATTTTTTAGAAATTATTTAATAAGGGATACATTTTAATATTTCATACGATCCCAATCCAATACCGCCTGGATCCATGCAAAAATGGGGGAAGACAATACATATTGAAGGAAAGGGAGCTCCTCAACCAAGAACATACACTTTTTGGGTTTGACATGCAATTTATTGTCGTGGAAAATGTGTAAGACCTGCCTGACATGTCCCTGTGACTCTAGGTCAGGTGAATAAATAGAAATATCAACCAGGTAGATAACAACACACTTGCCTATCAGGTAACTAAAGATGTCATTACTTTCAGTGCTGAAAGATGGCAGGCGCATTTGTCAACCCAAAAGGCATCACCAGATTCTCATAGTGTCTTTCAGGCATATTGAACGCAGTCTTCCACTCATCCCCCTCTTTAATGCATTTGTGGTTATATGCCCCCTGAGGTCCATCTTAGAGAACCATTTTGCCCCTACAATTTGATTAAGGACTCAGGGATAAGGGCATGCAGATACAGATCACGTACAGTGATCTCATTGAGTTCCCGGAAATCCAGGCAAGGACGTAACCCACTCTCTTTTTTTCTTAAAAAAAGAACCCAGCAGCAGTGGGAGATGAGGATAATCTGAAATGATCCCTAACCAGACTATCGGTAATATAGTCGCTTCTTACACCTCTGAACTGGACTTTTGGACCACTCTTCTTTGCAAATTGCTCCAGGTCTCTCATATTTGAAGGTGCATTCTCAAAACACCAATTTTTAGATCTCTCCACAGGTGTTCATTGGGATTTAGATCTAGTCTTCTTGCTGGCCACTTCCGAACTTCTTGAAGTATGTTTGGGGTCATTGTCCTGCTGGGAGACCCATGACGTAGGATGCAAACCCAGATTTCATACACTGGGAACTGCATTATAACCCAAAATCCATTGGTAATCTTCAGATTTCATTATTCCTTTCACACAGTCAAGGCACCCAGTGTCAAAGGTAGCAAAACAACAAGACATTTTTGAACCACAACCATACTTTGCTTTAAGCACTGTGTTCTTTTCTTAATAGGTCTCATTCCATTTTATGTACAGAGTAGAATGATTTACTTAACCAAAAAGTTAGATCATGGTCTCATGTGTCCACAAGATATTTTCCCAGAAGGATTGTTTTTATCAAATTGCAATCTTGCTTTTTTATGTCTCTGTCAGCAGTGAGGTTCTCCTGGGTATCTTGCCAAAGCAAATTTCATATGAATTTTAACTGATACGTTACACTGACAGTGATGCACCTTGAGTCTACAAGACAGCTTAAATTTCTTTGGAACTTGATTGAGGCTGGTTATTCAGCTATGCTGGGCTATGCTGTGGTCATCTGGGCTATGCTGTGCTGCAGCTTTTCATCAAATTTTCTCTGTCTTCTTCACTTAGTGAGATTAGCTACAATGCAAAGATTGTGTCAATTTATTTCCTTTTCATCTGGTTTATGGTGTGATTTTCATATTGTCCACACCTGTTACTAGCCACTGGTAAATTTGAATAAGCGTAACATGCTTGAAACAAAGTTGCTACCCACAATTTTTGAAATTTTTTTTTATTTTTGGCCTTTTGTGTGAAATTATGTGCAATCTGCCCTTTTTTTCTCAGTTTTTTGTGTTGTTCAAATACACACAAAGGACATAAACTTGTGTATAACAAAATGTGTAATTGCAATACTTTACTGGGAGATATACTTCATTTTCTGGAACAATTTCAAGGGTGCCAACACATTTAGACATGGCTGCATGTTCCTGTGCTTCAACAGATGTGAAACCTATGTTTAAAAACCTTTTTTAATACTTCCATATAAACAAAGAGTTTAAAATACCGTTATAGATGCAGAAGAGGAGTCGACGATAATGTCCAATGAGAGAAGTTCTACAAGCACATGATAAGATTACCAGAAATTCAAATCTCTTTTGCCAAAGATGGATATAGGGGTCACAATCTACATTAGTTTTTATTTGGAGTGTCTGATAAAATGTGGTAGGAACTTACAACGTCTTCCAGATGTTGTCCTTGATGGCACGGAACCCATGACCCAGCACTGAAAAGCAACATTTCTGAACACTGAGCTAGTGTGCTTATAAAATCTTATTTGTGATTTCAATTTTTAGAAGCCAAGATACCTCTAGATGCCTGGTCTGTGATGACCTGTTTTGTCTGTCACAGAATTGTGAGTATCACAAAGGATTTTATTTCCAAAGATAGACAACTTCCACCACTTATCTTTAGTCAAGAGAAGGACACATATCTACATCATTATTATATACTTTGAAAACTTCACTTTGTCTTTGATAACTCCCATCTGTTATGTAACACAATTAGCTTACATGAAATGTTTTTTTTCTGATTAGCTTCTTGTAGAACATCTTTAATATTTCAGTATACTTCACATTTCTCCAATTCAGCTTGTATTCCATAGTTACATACATTTATAGTGTTGAGCATTGAACACACAATGGCACATCGTGCATGGAAACATGGTTTGATAGGAATAAATACTGCACAGAAAATGTTACTTTACATTTAATAGTTAGGAGGTTTATATCTCTGAGAAATTTCAGTATATATCTGTATTTTACCATTTGCTTACTCCAAAGTAAACCCTTCTGATACAATACTGACTGGCTGCCACATAACTGTTAAATACTGCACCATATTAAGAGGCAATTATGCATTGCCTAAACTAAGTTACAATGCTTTATGAAAAGTGTTATCTATAATGGCTTACATTTTATCCTTAGAACATTTTTTGCAGCTTTACTTTATGTGATAAAAAACTAATGTGATAATGTAAAATTATTTCCTTATATCAGAAAACATCGTGCAGGGAAGGAGATTTTGTAAATTTTATGCAATGATAATGTAAGCTGTAAAATGGCTCTTAAAAAAGAAGATATTCCCATGAATCAGCTTTTAGAACAGTTCTAAATATGTAGAAAGGTAATATGTTCACGATACAGTGAGATTTGCATATTTATCCTCATAATATGGAATGTAGGCATTAGAATTCTATGTAAAATTTTTCAACTTAAAGCTGTATGTAATAGATGAGCAAACCAACTTATCAATTTTATTAGCATAGGAGTAAGTATAGGTAGATAGGAAAACTGTACTTGTTGAAAGCAACCAATTAGATTGCTATATGTCAAGAATAAGAACTAGAATCAAGTTACTATTGGCAACTTTTCTAGTTTTTCTCTTGCACTAGTTTTTATAAATCTTACCAATTGCTGTGTAATGTTCTGCATTACATAGCAAGCATCACAAATATATGTATTTATGTGGATATAGAGTTCCCCTTGCGGCTTTTGGCATCTACACTACAGTATTTAATTGGAATACAAAGTACTAATTCTGGGTACTACACTGACTAGAAATGTAAATTCAGAGACTCCAATAAAGTATATAATTTAGAGTTCAATGGTCAGACCAGCACTTTCCAGGATTCTTTAGAAAATATAAGATTCATATAATACAAAAAGGAATAATGCAATAAACTTACCCGAACAGAAAAAACGAGGGTCGGTGAAAAGGTGTCAGCGCCTAGTGTTGGAGCCGCATCGGTTCTATAAATGACTTTTCCATAGTCGTTGGGAGCGTGCAAGAACGTCGCAGTACAAGCGAGGCAGTTGCATTGTACAGTGGTGCCACCCTGCAAGTTAAAGATGATGAGTAAAATATACTTACTTTTCATTCACTGCCAATTGGCTGTCATTCCATTTCTATGCAAACTATAAGCTTATCAAACATCCTCCAATATGAGATACTTCTCATCCAAACATGTCATTCATACAACAGAATCTACACAGTGCTACGGTAATAGTAAAATCACAGCAATAAAAATAGCAATGAAATCAAAATCCATTTATTAGAAAATATGCTGTTTTTCAAGCTTAGGATGACTGCAGTGGTATGTCTGATTATATAGTTCTATGTATTGCTTATTGTTAAGCCGCAACAATTTATGAAATAATAACACAAAAATGACAGACAGCTAAATACACCGAATGTAAAGCAGAAGCTATTGATAGTTGCCTTATGCTACAATGGGGAAATACTGGTATTAAAGAAGATGACAGAAAACAGAGGAAGGAAGTAGGAGGAGAAACAGAAAGACATAAAAACGTTATTTCTTTTACAAAGAATGAGTTGCATTATAAATGTGTTAATGGAAAATTGTAACTATTGAATGATGGATATATCATTTTATACAGGAAAAGAATATAATAGAAGTTACCCAATTTTTTTTTTTTCATTTAGTCAGAAAATGAGGCAATTTCCAATCCCCACAGTGTCAGTTTCCTACGGTCATTTGTAGTATTATGCATAAATTGTTATTCATTTTGCTTGATTTTCTACTTGAATGTATTTTTGCAAACAATTTGAAAAACTTTTAACCACAGCAGGATAAAAGCCAGATATTGTCATTAACCAAATCAAACTATGTCTGTTATAAGCCAAAAAAAAAAACAAATTTTGACAATATCCAAGACAAAGACATAGATTCCCCGTGAGTATTTTAAAAAATGTAGCACTCCATATCAGACAAGGATGACAATGAAAAACCATCTAATTACGCACTTCAATGCATTGATAGTGATACGACTAAGGACCATATAGGCTTGAAATACTTAATCAGATGCTCTTTTTTTATATAGTTTGTTCTTAAGAAGATTAAGTAAATAATACATGTTTTAGAATATCTTGCATGCTGCCAAAATCCCTTTTATGTCAATGCTGGTTTTGCTATTGACTGTTTAGTCCATGTTAACACAATGAACCGACTAATTTTCTGCCTGTTTATGTCAGTATTAGGGTTCAAACTCATCTTCATTTAAAATGAATCAGTGCAATCCGATAATAAATCAGATAGCAGTCTGACTAGTATTAATCAATGATTCTGTGTTCATCTAAGATTTTTATCTCAGCTCGGGTTGGACTGAAAATTTTTTTACAGCATGCAGTGAGTGCCAACTTATAAACTTATATCTGATGAGACTTGGCAATGCAAGTCAATGGGTGCGATTTTTACGCACCCATCTCATAGGAAACCCGACATTTCATCACCTGAGTACGTATATTCAAAGTATGAACCAGCAGAATAGAATAGATATAGAGAAAGAATAAAAGAAAAAAATGGTGTATGGTCCCCCTTGATTTTCTTAACCAGCTAAGGGAAAACTGACAGCTGGGGGCTGATGTTTATAGTCTGGGAAGGGGGTAAAAAACATGCAGCTACCCAGGATATTAATATCAGCACACAACTGTATGTGTAGTTTTTACTTTTTATTGACAAGGGGAGGGCCCCCCAAAAAAGACATGAGGTCCCCTCTAATTTTAATAACCAGCATATGCTGTGCAGACAGCTGCAGCCTGATATTAATAGCCTAGGAAAGGGCCATGAATATTGGCCTCCTTCCAGACTAACAAGATCAGCCCTCTGCCACCCCAGAAATGACACATCAATTAGATATGCCAATTCTGGCACTTAGCCTCAGCTCATAGCACTTGCCCTCATGCAGTGGCAAGTGGGGTAATATTAATGGGGTTGAAGGCAGCTTTATAAAAGCAGCTGACATTGAACCCAGGGGTTAGAAATGGAGAGGTGTCTATAAGACATGCAGATTGTATACGCATGTCAGGCAGATGTCAAACAAATGCTACTTGTTAAAAATCACACAGTACTCTCTATTTCAAGTGTGTGTTTTGTTAATGTTGATGATTATGGCTTGCAATCAATGAAAACCCAAAAGTCATTATCTCAGTAAATTAGAAAACTTTATAGCACCAGCTTGAAAAATGATTTTAACATCCTATGGCTGTGTGCACATGTTGCGGATTTTTCACATTTTTTTGGTATAGAAATACGCATACATATGCATCCCATTATTTAGAATGCATTCCGCAATTTTTGTGCACATGTTGCTTTTTTTCCGTGAAAAAACACATCGCGGAAAAAAACGCAGCATGTTCATTAATTTTGCGGATTTTTTGTGGATTTCCCACTATATTATTGCATCCCAGAACCTCCAGAAAAAAAACAAAAAAACGCAAAAAAAAGTGCAAAAAACACGAGAAATATGCGCAAAAAAACACGAAAAATCCGCATGCGGATTTATTGCAGAAAATGTCCGGTTTTGTTCAGGAAATTTCTGCAAGAAATCCTGACTTGTGCACATAGCCTAAATGTTCGCCTACTGAAATGTATGTTCAGTAATATAGTAACATAGTTATTAAGGTTGAAGGAAGACTTTATGTCCATATTGTTCAACCCATAGCCTGACCTAATATGCCCTAACATGTTGATCCAGGGGAAGGCAAAAAAAAACCCATGTGGCAAACAGTAAGCTCCACATTGGGGAAAAAAATTTCTTCCCGACTCTACATACATCAATCAGACTAGTTCCCTGGATCAACGCCCTATCAAGGAAACTAGTGTATATAACCTGTAATAGTATGCTTTTCAAGAAAGGCATCCAGTCGTCTCTTAAATTTTAGTAATGAGTCACTCATTACAACATCATACAGCAGAGAGTTCCATAGTCTCGCTGCTCTTACAGTAAAAAATCCACATCTTTGATTATGCTTAATAGAAAGAAAAATGTAGTCAGCTTACCGGTCATCAGAGAAATCACCAGACCTGCCCAGCACGGATCAGGGTGAGCGCCCACCCCAAATGGAAATAAGAGGAGAAATGATCTTGCCGAAGGTGGAGGCGGCTCAAACTTTGTGAAACTTTATTGGACAACTATCACAGTATAACTTTCTTAAAAAAAATCTTTGCATTGCAAACACCTGGCACACCAGTGAGGATGATCAACGCGTTTCAACTATGGAGTCTTACTTATGATCTGAGTAATCTGAGTAAACTGATCATGAGTAAGACTCCATAGTTGAAATGTGCCAGGTGTTTGCTATGCAAAGATTTTTTTGAAGAACGTTATACTGTTACAGTTGTCCAATAAAGTTTCACAAAGTTTGAGCCGCCTCCGCCTTCAGCTGGATCATTTCTCCTCTTGTTTCCATGTGATTATGCTTAGACCTTCTTTCCTCCAGACGTAGAGGATGCCCCCTTGTCCCCATATCATGTCTATGAGTAAAAAGGTAATTAGAAAGGTCTCTGTACTGTCCACTCATATACTTATACATTAAAATAAGACCACCACTTAGCCTTCATTTTTCCAAACTAAATAACCCCAAGTGTAATAACCTGTCTTAGTATTGCAGACCCCCCAGTCCTCTAATAATCTTTGTCACTTTTCTCTGCACCCGCTCTAGTTCAGCTATGTCTTTCTTGTACACCAGAGACCAGAACTGTACACAGTATTCTAAGTGTGGTTGTACAAGTGACTTGTATAGAGGTAAAATTAGGTTCTACTCGTGAGCATCTATGCCTCTTTTAATGCATCTCATTATTTTATTTGCCTTTGTAGCAGCTGCCTGACACTGTCCACTAAATGTGAGTTTGTCGTCCACCCATACCACCCAGGTCTTTTTCATTGATGGCATTGCCCAGTGTTTTACAATTAAGCACATAATTATACATCTTATTTGCTCTACTCAAGTGCATGACCTTACTTTTATCCCCATTAAAGCTCATTTGCCATTGATCAGCCCAAGCTTGAGTAAATGCACTCAATGTTTGGTCGAGGCACCATTTACATCAATTAATGTATCAATGTGGCATGACATGAAGGCAATCAGCCTGTGGCACTGCTGAGGTTTTATGGAAGCCCAGGTTGCTTTGAAAGGAGCCTTCTGCTCATCTGCATTGTTGGGTCTGGTGTCTCTCATCTTCCTCTTGACAATATCCCATAGATTATCTAAGGGGTTAAGTACAGGTGAATTTGCTGGCCAATTAAGCACAGTGATAATGTTGTTTTTAAACTAGGTATTGGTACTTTTGGCAGTGTGGACAGGTGCCAAGTCCTACTGTAGAATGAAATTTCAATCTCCAAAAAGTTTGTCGGCAGAGAGAAACATGACGTGCTCTAAAATTTCCTGGAAGATGACTGCACTGACTTTGGTCTTGATAAAACACAGTGTACCTAAACCAGCAGATGACATGGCTCCCCAAACCATCACTGATATTGGAAACTTCACACTAGACCTCAAGCAGCTTGGATTGTGTAACTCTCCACTCTTCCTCCAGACTCTGGGACCTTGATTTCCAAACTAAATGCTAAATTTACTTTCATCTGAAAACAACACTTTGGACCACTGAGCAACAGTCCAGTTCTTTTTCTCCTTGCCCAAGTAAGATGCTTCTGGCATTGTCTATTGGTCATGAGTGACTTAACACAAGAAATGCTTGTAGCCCATGTCCTTAATACGTCTGTGTGTGGTGGCTCTTGAAGCAATGACTCCAGCACCAGTCCACTCCTTGTGAATCTCCCCAAAATGTTTTTATGTCCTTTTCTTAACAATCCTTTCAAAGCTGTGGTTATCCAATTTCATTGTGCACCTTTTTCTACCACAATTTTTCCTTCCACTCAACTTCCCATTAATATGCTTGGATACACTACTCTGTGAACAGCCAGCTTCTTTATCACTGACCTTTTGTGGCTTACCCTCCATGTGGAGTGTGTCAATGACTGCCTTATGAACATCTGTCAAGTCAGAAGCCAGTGTTCCCCATGATTGTGGAGCCTACTGAAACTGACTAAATTACCTTTTTAAATGATTAGGAAATATTTGCAGGTGTTTTTTGTTAATTATTCTAATTTAATGAAATAATGACTTTTGGGTTTTCATTAACTGCAAGCCATAATCATCAACATTAACAGAAATAAACAATTGAAATAGATCACTCTGTTTATTATAACTCTAATGTATGTAATATACGAGTTTTACTTTTTGCATTAAAGAACTGGAATAAACTAACTTTTTGATCATATTCTAATTTTGTGAGAAGCACCTGTATATACTCAGGGGAAAATAAGTATTTTATACACTGCCGATTTTGCAAGTTTTCCCACCTACAGAAGAATGGAGAGGTATGTAATTTTAATGTTAGGTACATTTCACATGTGAGAGACAAAATCTTAAAAATAATCCAGAAAATCACAGTGTATGATTTTTACATAAATAATTTGCATTTCATTGCATGAAATAAGCATTTGATGCAATAGAAAAACAGAACTTAATATTTGTAAGAGAAACTTTTGTTTGCAATTGCATAGTTCAGATGTTTCTTGTAGTTCTAGTTCAAGTTTGCACACATTGCAGCAGGGAATTTGGCCCTCTCCTTCATACAGATCTTTTCCAGATCTTTCAGGTTTTGGAGCTGTCCCTGGGCAATATTGAGTTTCAGCTCCCTCCAAAGATTTTCTATTGGGTTCAAGTATGGAGACTGGCTAGACCTCTCCAGAACCTTGAAATGAATAAGTGCAGAGCTCTTACTCTTCTCAAAGAAAAACTAGCAGGTCTGTGAGAGCCAGAATTCTTGCTGGTTGTTATGTGACCAATTACTTATTTCATACAATAAAATGCAACTTAATTATTTACAATGTGATTTTCGTTTTTTTTTTTTATTTTTAGATTCTGTCTCTCACAGTTCAAGTGTGCATATGATGAAAATTACAGACCTCTTCATTCTTTGTCGATGGAAAAACTTGCAAAATCGGTAGTGCATCAAATGCTTGTTTTATCCACTGCATGTGTGTGTATATATATATATATATATATATATATACATTCAAATATATATATATATAGTAACGTGGCTGTACAGATGGTAGATGGGAGGTAAGTGTCCACGATCAGAGCTGCTGGCTCTCACGCTATCATCTGTGTGACAGTGTGAGAGCCATACTCTGACCAGCGGTTACAAACTTACCAATGATCAGAGCCAGATGCTCGGGCCCCCCATTAATTTGAATGGGGTCCAGGAACATTTTTTAAATGCTTGGCAGAACCCAATGGACCTGAACATCCACGAGCCCACCCATCACTAGTCAGGTAAGATGATGACATTCTGATTGTTTTACCCGTTTTGCAGCAACAGGACCTTAGCACCTAGCTGTCATTGAGCCAACCATGAATTTCTCTATGTATCAATGTATTATACTGTTAAATGTGAGACCATTTATTCAAAAGCTAAAGCTTCTATGCATTCCAGCAAATTAAATCAGAATGACTAAAAACAAAGAAAAATATCTAGGTGTTTCAGTGGTACAGTGAATGGACAGACCTCAACCAAACTCACGCTGTACAGTGAGACAAATATCCTCCAGACTGATGTTGAAGACTAAGAAAGTTCTATTAAAAAAATAATTCACATTAATGGTGCTAAAGGTTATTTTATAATTTATTGATTTTTGGGATTTACTTTATTTATTGCACACTGCTTAAGCATTTTGGCTTAATTTTTTATTGATAAATAAATACTAGTACAGTATATTTTGTAATATCATGTTGTACATCTGATTTTGTAGTTAATTAATTTTAATGCTTTTTAAAACTAGATTTTATTTATTTATTTTGTATTTTATTTCCTAATACATGAAAACATGGGCAATTAATTGAAATGTATTTGCTATAAAACTGATACGAAACAATTTGAAAAGCAAAAACTTTTTTGCGCAATGCAGCGTTGTGCAAAAATTTTTGTGACTTCTGGAATTTCCATGCTAGTTTGGAGCAGCTCCACAAAAATTGTCACAGCCTGGAAAGAGCCGGTGTGGGACAGTACACAGTGTGGGAAATGTTACTCAGTCCTCGCATTCAGGTGCATGCTACTGAGAAGTTGCTCCAAATAAATTAAGTAGTGTTTGCCTCTCTGGTGCATTGTAATCCAGCATGCTTTTAAAATATGGCATTTTACACGAAAGTCTTAATGAGTCAAACCATAGAATTTAAAAAGTTTTAGTTCATTTTTCATATGACTGTATACAGCTGCAGTAATTCTTTACTAGGTGATTAGCTCAATCAACTTAAACCATATTATGTTTGACTTTTAATTTATTGCGTTAATCAGAAATGAGTAGAAAATATTCTAATGAATGTCAATTACAAACCTTACAATTTCATTGTCGTATAGGATCTAAAAAGCATTAAAAATTAGCACATTTACTGCCTGGACCTCTCCAATAGTGTAAATGTAAGGTAGGCAGAAAAGAGCCTAAAGCATTGCTCAAGGCTCAGTAACCCTCTAAAAGAGGTGAATTCAGTGGCTTTGTTGCATTTTAGCATCGGAAACTGATTTTGATGTCTGGACAATGCACTTCCATGTCACTGATAAAAAAACCAGATGAATAAAGACCCAAGGCTATATATTACTTCACACAATTTGTGATTCAATTAGGTATCATTTCTTTAGTACAAGTTTGCACACCACACAAGCCTATAGATTTATCTATACAATTGAATCTACAGAGGAATCTCAATCTTTTTTTATCTGGCTTTCATCTTGCAGAATACTGAGTGGCATCGTTAAACAGCTGCCATTCTGCATCTCTTTAATAATTTGGGAATTTTTAACTAATTGGGATTTTTTTTGGCACTAATGTTCTATTAAAGGGAATCTTAAGCCATCTATATAGCATGTAGATCATAAGAAGCAGAATAAAATTATACATTTATGGCTGCAATCTGATTTCTTATTCAAGAGTAATCCATGTTGTCTTATGTGTAAATGAGTTGTTCAGAGCTGTTGGCTAGACTCTACATAAGAATCTTCTTCCAGAGATTATTTTTAATAAAAAGGTGCGTTACCAGTGTGAGACATATAACTAACACAGTACAGTAGAACTGAACATTATCTCTTTACAAACACATTTGCTGTAGCTTTCACAGCACTTCTGTATTGTAACACTATTGCATCCCTTTCTGGCTGTGAGATGGAATCTGAACCTGCAGATGTGTCAGTTATATAGTCAAAAACAGCTTTGCAGTGAGATCAGGAGAGCAGCAGAAAGCAATTGTTACACATCTAACTGGTAATGTACCTTCATGTATAATAAGCTATGGGGGCAGATTCTCATGCAGATCCAGCCCACAGTTGATAACAGCTCAATTATATAGAAGAAAAATGTGGATTTATGTGGAATAAGACACCATATTACAGATATCAAGGTATCACTTTATTCAGCTTCCTTTGACCTACGTGCTGATATATATATTATATATATATATACTAGATGGTGGCCCGATTCTAACGCATCGGGTATTCTAGAATATGTATGTAGTTTATTTATGAAGATTTCAGAATAATGCAATGAATACACAGGATTCGGCCGGCCGGGCATAACCAATTAGTGAAGAGTGGTTCAAATCCTGCGCCAAATCGTGGCCGGACTACGTCTGTTGCTGATTGTTCGTGGCTGGCCGGGTGCGACCAATCAGTAAAGTCAGGGCCAGCTCCAGGTTTTTGAGGGCCCTGGGCAAAAGAATCTCACAGCCCATGTAGCATATAACACAGCCCACATAGTATATAGCACAGCCACATAGTATATAGTACAGCCACGTAGTATATAGCACAGCTACGTAGTATATAATGCAGCCATGTAGTATATAGCACAGCCAGGTAGTATATTGCACAGCCACATAGTATGTTTCACAGCCGTGTAGTACGTAGCACAGCCACGTAGTATATAGCACAGCCCATGCAGTATATAACACAGCCCACATAATAGCACAGCCCACGTAGTATATATCACAGCCCATGCAGTAAATAACACAGCCCACGTAGTATATAACACAGCCACTTAGTATATAGCACAGCCATTTAGTATATTGCACAACCACGTCCTGTTCCGCAGGACTGGCGCATAGCAAATGTGGTGCCAATATTCAAAAAGGGCTCTAAAAGTGAACCTGGAAATTATAGGCCAGTAAGTCTAACCTCTATTGTTGGTAAAATATTTGAAGGGTTTCTGAGGGATGTTATTCTGGATTATCTCAATGAGAATAACTGTTTAACTCCATATCAGCATGGGTTTATGAGAAATCGCTCCTGTCAAACCAATCTAATCAGTTTTTATGAAGAGGTAAGCTTCAGGCTGGACCACGGTGAGTCATTGGACGTGGTATATCTCGATTTTTCCAAAGCGTTTGATACCGTGCCACACAAGAGGTTGGTACACAAAATGAGAATGCTTGGTCTGGGGGAAAATGTGTGTAAATGGGTTAGTAACTGGCTTAGTGATAGAAAGCAGAGGGTGGTTATAAATGGTATAGTCTCTAACTGGGTCGCTGTGACCAGTGGGGTACCGCAGGGGTCAGTATTGGGACCTGTTCTCTTCAACATATTCATTAATGATCTGGTAGAAGGTTTACACAGTAAAATATTGATATTTGCAGATGATACAAAACTATGTAAAGCAGTTAATACAAGAGAAGATAGTATTCTGCTACAGATGGATCTGGATAAGTTGGAAACTTGGGCTGAAAGGTGGCAGATGAGGTTTAACAATGATAAATGTAAGGTTATACACATGGGAAGAAGGAATCAATATCACCATTACACACTGAATGGGAAACCACTGGGTAAATCTGACAGGGAGAAGGACTTGGGGATCCTAGTTAATGATAAACTTACATGGAGCAGCCAGTGCCAGGCAGCAGCTGCCAAGGCAAACAGGATCATGGGGTGCATTAAAAGAGGTCTGGATACACATGATGAGAGCATTATACTGCCTCTGTACAAATCCCTAGTTAGACCGCACATGGACTACTGTGTCCAGTTTTGGGCACCGGTGCTCAGGAAGGATATAATGGAACTAGAGAGAGTGCAACAAAATTTATAAAGGGGATGGGAGAACTACAATACCCAGATAGATTAGCGAAATTAGGATTATTTAGTCTAGAAAAAAGACGACTGAGGGGCGATCTAATAACCATGTATAAGTATATAAGGGGACAATACAAATATCTCGCTGAGGATCTGTTTATACCAAGGAAGGTGACGGGCACAAGGGGGCATTCTTTGCGTCTGGAGGAGAGAAGGTTTTTCCACCAACATAGAAGAGGATTCTTTACTGTTAGGGCAGTGAGAATCTGGAATTGCTTGCCTGAGGAGGTGGTGATGGCGAACTCAGTCGAGGGGTTCAAGAGAGGCCTGGATGTCTTCCTGGAGCAGAACAATATTGTATCATACAATTATTAGGTTCTGTAGAAGGACGTAGATCTGGGGATTTATTATGATGGAATATAGGCTGAACTGGATGGACAAATGTCTTTTTTCGGCCTTACTAACTATGTTACTATGTTACTATGTTACTATGTAGTATATAACACAGCCCACATAGTATATAGCACAGCCCACGCAGTATATAACACAGCCCATGTAGTATATAACACAGCCCATGTAGTATATAGCAATGTGGGCACCATATACCTGTTAAAAAAAGAATTAAAATAAAAAATAGTTATATACTCACCTTCCGGCGGTCCCCGGATCCAGCCAAGGCCTTTAGCGATGCTCCATTCCCAGTAATGCCTTGCAGCAATAACCCGTGATGATGTAGCGGTCTCGCGAGACCGCTACGTCATCTGGGGTCATTGCCGCAATGCATTCTTGGGACCGGAGCATCGCAAGGAGCGGGAAAGGCTGCCGCGGATGCCGGAAGGTGAGAATATAATGATTTTTTAATTATTTTTAACATTATATGTTCATAACATTATATGCATAGGCAGCATCAATAGTAAAAAGTTGGTCACACTTACAGGGTTAATGGCAGCGTTAACGGACTGCATTACACCGCTTTATGCCACGGTGTAACGCAGTCCGTTTAACGGACTGCTGAAATGCTATGTGGGCGCTGACTGGAGGGGAGTATGGAGGGGGCGCTGACTGGAGGGGAGTAGGGAGGGACCAATTCGCGGCCGGACTGTGCCTGTCGCTGATTGGTCATGCCCAGCCGGCCAATCAGCGATGCTGGATTTCCGTGACAGACATACAGACGGAAGGGAACCTTAGACAATGATATATACTTAGGACGTTTTATCCTACCGAAAGATTTCCTGCATCCATGAGACCATCAAATTGTGCTGAAAATGGAGGGGGATGATAGCAGTATGCACAATGTTGTATTCATAAATGCAGAAGAGAATCCAGTTGGCACATGAGCATAATTTTGGAAATCGCATATTTGCAGTGCCATGGCCACTTGCTCATTATGGAACTAGAAGAGAATCATGAAAATGTGCAAAATTCCTATGGTTATGATTCGACAATCAGCTTTCACATAGAGTGACTGCAAGTCTTCTTCTTGAGATCATAAATCCTCTTTGAGGAGGGAAATTTGTTGCAACTATTATTGACACAAAAAAGCACAAAAAAATTGCTAGTAATACTTCAATGCTCAGTACTTGTGATGGGTGAACCCGTGGATGTTTGGGTCCAATGAATCTAAGAAACAGTTTTGTTCAGGTACCAGAACATTACCCGAACCCGGACACTGTTCAGATGAATAGGGGAGCCGAACATCTGTTGTTTGCCATGCTGTCATCTGCGGCAAACATGGATTCTGGTCGTCGGTAGGATCATTACTGCCGGTCAGAGAGCTGTGGTCCCACGCTGTCATCATGATTTTACTGTCGAACAGAGCCCATCTTTGCGACGCTGTCACACAGATGACAAAGTGGCAAACAACAGATATCCGGGCCCCCCATTCATCTGAATGGGGTCCAGTGTCCAGGTTTCAGTACCGTTCTGGTACCCTAACATGGATGAGTCCACCCACCACTAGTCCTCAGCAATGCTTTTATAAAAACAAATGATGCTGCAATCTGAGAAGTGTTGTACGGCTATTTCCAAACAATTTGGAGTTAAATATTCTACAATATGAAAAATGATTCACAAGTGGAGATTTAAGACAGTTGACTATCTTCCCAGTCATGAATATCCCAGGAAATTGACCCCAAGGTCAGACTATACATTTCTCAGGTAAATTGCAAAAAAACAAACAAGAACAACCACTCAGTACCTAATGGACTCAGTTACCAAGCATTATTAGAAAAAGACTGTTTACCTGATGAATTTCCAGGTGAAAGCTTCTTTTTATATTCAGGGGGGAGTATAGCAGAATTGCTAAGTGTTGTAAATTTACAGCTGAACAGAAGACAAACTTCTGCAACAGTCTAGTCTACTTTAAGAAGTTGAGACCAAAGTAATGTTTTGGCCTAATACCCTGTAACATTCAATTGCATAATTCCAGGAGCAGGCAGAGGGAAGATATCTCCTCTTCCCTTGGATCATGGATCCCACGTATCATTGCGAGGTCTCAATCGTTGCCATGGGGCCCGATGTCTTCATGATGACATCCAGGTCACCAGAGCTAGTAACGATGCTTGATCATGCTCTGAGCATGATCAACAACTTACTGTGTATACAAGCAATTAACCTGCAAAAAATGATAATCCCAAAGTGGGACAAAGTTACAAAGTAAAAATAAAAATATTTTTTTGTAATAATTGTAAAAATGTAAAAAAATAAAAAATAATAATAAAATAAATAATAATAATAATAATTAAAAAAAAGATATTGTACCCATAAATAAATATTTGTACGCTTATTTGTTATTGCTGCATCGGAATGACTCAATCTATAAAACTGTCCACTACTTATCCCCTTTAGTGAACACCGTAAAAAATAAAATAACAAGGTAAAAAACAATGCTTTGTCATCATACTGCTGAACAAAAAGTGTAATAAATCGCGATCAAAAAGATGGATGCAAATTAACATGGTACCGCTGAAAACGTCATCTTGTCACGCAAAAAACAAGTTGCCATACAGCTCCATCAGCTGAAAAATAAAAAAGTTATAGCTCTCTGAAAAAGCAATAAAATAGTTTTTATTGTGTAAAAGTGCCAAAACATAAAAAAAACAAAAATGAGGTAATATTGTAATGGTACTAACCTAAAGTAGTGCCTTATCAATTTTACCACACGTGAAATGCTATAATCCGCCTCCCCCTCAAAAAATTCCTGAATTTGCAGGTCTTTGTTCATTCTGCCTCCCAAAAATCGGAATAGAAAGCGATCAAAAGATTTCATGTCTGAAAATGGTAACAAAATAAACGTCAACTCGTCCCGCCAAAAACAAGCCCTCAGATGACTCTGAGGGCCAAAATATGGAAAAATTATAGCTATCAAAATATAGTAATGCAAATAACTAGTTTTAGCAATAAAAAGCATCTTTTAGTGCGTGAGAGCACCCAAGCATAAAAATCTGATATAAATCTGGTAACACTGTAATTGCACCTACCAAAAGAAGAAAGTCTCCTAATTGCTTATACCACACGAGGAACAGCTTTAAAAAAATAAACTAATTCTTCATCTGCTGTTTGATTTTTTCATTCTGCCTTCAAAAGATTGCAGTAAGGCTCGGTGCACACGTATCCTGAGCTCTGCACTGATCGCCTACACCGGGGTTTCTGTGTAAATCTCTAAAATACATGATTCAGATGGAAACCTCGACTGAAGATTCCTTACAATGAGGTAGATGGAGGCACTGTGGATGCCATCTGACCTGTGAACCGGTAGTGTCTGTCTTTTTAGGATACATGAAAGTGCTGTCAGCCACAGTTTTGTGCACTTCTCAAAATAAGGACACCACTGAAGAGAGAGCAGATGGAGTCCAGAGTAACTCTGCTGCTTCATTATAGTGAATGGATTCCTCAGGGGTTCATCTGAATCATGTTACTCTGAGATTTAAATGGAAATCCCAAGGTAAGTGCTCAGCATAGAGCGCAAGATAAATGTGATCCCAAACGTTATGTAAAATGTTCTCAATAAAAGCTTCAACTCAATCCACAAAAAATCAAGTCCCCACTTAGGTCTGTCATCTGCTCATGGAAATATAGGGGGCTTCCACGTTACTGCTAGTACAAAGGCTCTGAAAAAGTGAAATGGCTCCTCACCCTCCAAAAGAAATTCAAAAAATTCTCTGTTCCCAAATCCAAACGTCCCCTCCTTCTGAGCCTCACAGTGTACCAAAACCACATATAGTGTCAAAATGTTTGGCATTTCTGAAGCGATGAATGCCTGCCTAACTTATGGGTGCATGTATCCAGAAGCATGGGCTGGGAATAGCGTACAGGTAACTTCAGTGTACTGGTCCCTACAGCATACTGGTCACTAAAATGGCAGTATGCAATTTTTTCTCGCCAACATTCATTGCTGCTTGTTTCTGGAAAATACACATGGAATTAAAATTGTCACTACACCTGTAGATAAATTCCAAAAGGGGTATAATTTCCAAAATGGGGTCACTTGAAGGGGGATTTTGCTTTTTATGCAATTAGGGGCTCTGTATATGGAGTATATGGAGTCCACAAACTCTTCTAGGATAATCTGTGCTCCAGGAGGCAAATAGGACTCAGTTCCTTCTGAGTCTCTCCATATGGCTTAGTAGTACTGTGCAACCACATATCGGGTATTGTCACATTCAATACAAATTGTGGGACAAATTGTGGTGCAATTTTTACACACTTGTGTGAAAATGTAAAATATGTTGCTAAAACAAAACTTTGGTGGTAAAAATGTAGTTATTTTTTCTTCACTGTCCAATTCTATAATTCTGTGATACACCTGTGGTGTGAATATTATCGCTGCACCCCTAGATTAATTCATTGAGAGATGTAGTTTGTAAATTTGGGGTCACTTATGGTGCATCTGCTGTTCTGTCATCTCATGGGCTCTCCCAGTGGTTACGGCACCTACAAACCAAAACAGGAAAATCTGGTGCTCCTTACATTCTGAGCTGTCCACTGTGCCTGAAACATATTTCCTGATTACATGTAGGATATTGGCTCACTCAGGAAAAAATTATTTTCTGTTTGTTTTAAAAAAAATAATACTAACTCTTAGAAAAATTAAAAACTTGGGGCTAAAACAACATTTCAGTGGTAAAAATGTAATTTATTCTTTCTTCTCTGCTCAATGGAATAAAATTCTGTAAGGCACATGTGGAGTCAATATGACACTGCACCCCTACATGAATTCACTGGGGAGTGTAGTTTGTAAAATAAGTTCACATATAGTGGGTTTCAGTTGTTCTGGCACCTCAGGAGCTCTGTTAATGTGACATCGCACCATCAAACCATTCTAGCAAAATCTGAACTCATATATGGCGCCTCCTCCCTTCTTAGCTTTGCACTGTGCATCAAAAGTACAGAAGGTATGGAAAGTATTCAGAACCCTTAAAATTTTTCACTCTTTGCTTCATTCCAGCCATTTGGTAAATTCAAAAAAGTTCATTTTCTTTTCATTAATGTAAACTCTACACCCATTTTTGGCTGAAAAAACAGAAATGTAGTAATTTTTTCAAATTTATTAGAAAATAAAAACCGAAATATCATATGGTCATAAGTATTCAGACCCTTTGCTCAGTATTGAGTAGAAGCACCCTTTTGAGCTAGTACACCCATAAGTCTTCTTGGGAATGATGCAACAAGTTGTTCACAACTGGATTTGGGGATCCTCTGCCATTCTTCCTTTCAGATCCTCTCCAGTTCCGTCAGGTTGGATGGTTAACGTTGGTGGACAGCCATTTTCAGGTCTCTCCAGAGATGCTCAATTGGGTTTAGGTCAGGGCTCTGACTGGGTCAGTCAAGGATGGTTACAAAGTTGTTCTGAAGCCACTCCTTTGTTATTTTAGCTGTGTGCTTAGGGTCATTTTCTTGTTGGAAGGTGAACCTTCTGCCAAATCTGATGTCCAGAGCACGCTGGAAGAGGTTTTTCTCTGTACTTGGCTGCATTCATGCTTCCTTCAATAACAACCAGTCATCCTGTTTCTGGAGCTAAAAACTCCCCCTCAGCATGATCTTGCCACCACCATGTTTCACTGTTGGAATTGTAATGGGCAGGAGATGAATGGTGCTTGGTTTTCTCCACACATACCACTTAGAATTATCACCAAAAACATCTATCTTTGTCTCATTAGACCAGGAAATCTTATTTATCATAGTCTGGGGGTCCTTCATGTGTTTTTTTTTAAAACTCTATGCAGGCTTTCAAATGTCTTGCACTGAGGAGAGGCTTCCGTTGGGCCACTCTGTCATAAATGTCTGACTGCTGGAGGGCTGCAATTAAAGTTGACTTTGCGGAACTTTCTCCCATCTCCCTACTGCATCTCTGGAGCTCAGCCACAGTGATCTTAGGGTTCTTCTTTACCTCTCTCACCAAGGCTCTTCTCCCATGATTGCTCAGTTTGGCTGGATGGCCAGGTCTTGGAAGACTTCTGGTGGTCCCAAACGTCTTCTATTTAAGGATTTTGGAGGCCACTGTACTCTTAGGAACCTTGTGTACTGCAGAAATTCCGCTGCAACCTTGGCCAGATCTGTGCATTGCCACAATTCTATCTCTGAGCTCCTTGGCCAATTTTTTTTACCTCATGATTTTCATTTGGTCTGACATGCACTATGACCTGTAAGGTCTTATACAGACAGGTGTGTGCCTCTCCAAATCAAGTCATATCAATTTAATTAAACACAGCCGGACTCCAATAAAGGAATAGAACCATCTCAAGGAGGATCTCAAGAAAATTGACAGCATGTGACTTAAATATGCGTGTCTGAGCAAAGGACTACTTATGACCATGTGATATTTCAGTTTTTCTTTTTAATAAATTTGCAAAAATTACTACATTTCTGCATTTTTTCAGTCAAGAAGGGGTGCAGAGTGTACATTGATAAGAAAAAAATGAACTTTTTTGAATTTACCAAATGGCTGCAATGAAACAAAGAATAAAAAATTTAAAGGGGTCTGAATACTTTCCGTACCCACTGCAGCACTCCCCTACAAATGGGGTACTTGCATAGTCAAGATTAATTGCACAACAAATAGTATGGTGCAATTTCTCCTTTTACCATTATGAAAATGTGATTTAATTATTTTCATGGCTCAACATTGTAAATTTTTGTGAAGCACCTGCTCACACACATCTAAATACATTCCTCGAGGGGCCTAGTTTCCAAAATGGGGTCACTTTGGGGGGTTTCACTGTTTAGGCACATCAGAGGCACTCCAAACTGGACAAACTGAACATGATGTCAGTTAATGATTCCAGGAAATGTTACATTCAAAAAGTCAAATGACGCTCCTTCCTTTCTGAGCCCTGCTGTATGCCCAAACTGTGGTTTCCTCCCTCATATGGGAAATTGGAGTGCTTAGGAGAATTTACACAACACATTTTTGGGTCAGTTTTTTCCTTACCCTTAAGTTTACTTTACTTTAAGTTTACCTTACTTTAAGTTACCCTTGTCAAAATTTGGATCTGAAGTAAATGGTTTGTGAAGAAAAGCTAAATGTTCATTTTTTTTCCACATTCCAAATATTCCTGTGAAGCATCTGAAGTATTAATAAACTTTTTAGAATGGTGTCACTTCAGGGTATTTTCCATCTTATAGGCCCCTCAAATGACTTCAAATGTAATGTTGTCTCTAAAAAAAAATGGCTTTCTAAATTTTATTGCAAGCATGAGAAATCGCTGGTCAAATTTTAAAACTTAGAACTTCCAAATAAAAAAAGAATTGTTTCAAAATTGTGCTGATGTAAAGTAGACATGTGGGAAATGTTCTTTATTAACTATTTTGTGTGACATACCTCTATGATTTAAGGGCATGAAAGTTCAAAATTGGAAAATTGCTAAATTTTCAAAATGTTCTCTAAAATTTCATAAGTAAGCACACGTCATATTGAAGAAATTTTAACACTATCATGAAGTACAATATGTCATGAAAAAACTTTCTCAGAATCACTGGGATGCATTGAAGCATTCCAGGGTTATTACCTCATAAAATGACAGTGGTTAGAATTGTAAAAATTGGCCTTGTCATTAACGTGCAAATCACCTTTGGAGTAAGGAGTTAATTGAAATAATCACGCATCGCTACACACTGCATGAGCGTGACTACTCTCCTTTTTCAGTATGAGCCTGCTGGTGTGGATAGTGGTTGCATCACTGATGTGATCACTGTACAAATCATACGGATCCTCATGGGACAAGTATGCATAATCTTCATGTAAGACAGGTAATATGGTTGTTTTATTATTTTTATTCTTTTACAGGGGACATGGGCTTCAATGAGTTAGGCGTAAAGGTTAGTATATTACTGTGCTATTTTATTTTTATTTCAAACAAAGGCGTCAGTGTATTTATTTCAACTAAAATATTTTATTTCTGCTGTCTCTTTTTTTACAATCTAAGTATGGGGTTGGTAATGGGGGTGTCTTTCAGACTCCTCTCCTTTGCTAACCCGTACTTGATGTCAGCGGCCATAAAACAGATGATATTAACCCCAAGACTTTTTACCACCGATCACAGCTGCTTGCTTATGCAAGGGAACCGCAGCTCTTTGTCCAGCGGTAACTAACTTACTGCTTATCAGAATTGCCAGTGCTTCTCATGCTTTCACACAGATGACAGCATGGGAAACAGCTGATGTTTGGGGTGCTCAACACTGAGTTCCTGGAGAAGTTAATGTTCAGGGTTTGTGCACTTACACTTGGTGTTCGGTGCGGACTCTGAACTTTACTGTTTGGGTTCTCCCATCTCTGCTCAATACCAGAACCTTTTTTCTAGAGTTCTTTATTTTATCCTTTAATGTGTTAAAAATACAACACCGTGAAAATCCAATGTTTTCTTGAACCACCCTCCATCTTTACAAATACGAATATCTGATACAGCTGAGATATACAGTTTAAAGAATAATCTGTCAAACCTATGTATTTTTTTAAAATCATTATAAGCAGCTTCAGCTTTATAAATGCACTTATCCAACACACTTACATCATAATATTTCATTTTATGAGATTCTATGAGATTTCACAACTTTTTTGGATATAATATTATGTTCTTTGCTACATACATAACAACTCACTCAATTTACTTATGACAAATCTGTGTTCTTTCTTACCAAAGACGTGTATGGGATTTATGATTTAAAGGCACCAATATGGACCTGCAGCACAAGTCACAAAGCATATATCCAAATGGCTTGAATCAGTTGCATACAAATGGGCTATATGCAAATACATGAGATTACTCTCCAAGATCCCTGCCCTCACTGATGAATACATAATTGATTTCAAATGAATTCATCTCACATGAATATCCCGGGTCTTTATAAGGTCTAAGATTAAAATAAAACAACCATTTTCTTGCTGATTGTTGCAACTAGTCAATGACATCCCTGACCTATTCATCTCTTGAATTAACATTATATGATGACTTCTAAAACCTCTGAGTGGGTGAGAATTTGTGCTGTATTCTGTGCTCGAATATAATGTAGAACAGTGACATCTAGGATATAGTGTACTGTTTTCTTTACAATAGACTTGCTAATAATCTGCTATTATTATAATTTTATAACTATAATAGTCACGAAAAATAATAGAAATATTCTTCTCCAACAATTCAGAACCCCGCCTGAGCTTGATAATTAGGGTACCATCCTCCCACTGGTAAAATTCATATTAAGCTAAAATAAATAAAATAATTCTCTTAGATTTCTAAAAACTTACATCCATGATGGTTTTGTCCACCAGTATTACTTTTAAGAAAATATATTGAGGAATTGAATATGAATCCCAAAGTTTTACCTTAGGTGCGATATTAAAATTGTGCTTTTTTGTTAGTTTTAGGCACATTGTTTCACCTCATGGAATTTCGACCATTCTGTATAATTGATCCAATAGCTGCGTATTATGTATATTAAGCAATCATTTTAACGTTCCATACATTTTTATTTTTTTTTCAGAAAACATTATAATGCTGGTCTAAAATAAAAAAAAAATACATTTAGGTGCACTTTCCCAAACAAAAAACTTTAATAGTATATGGTGCTTTATGGGTAGTTCAAAGAAAAAAAAAATTGGTATCATGTTGACCAGTTGAAAAAAAATTGTTCTCAGAGGAAGAAACAAATTAATAATTATTTATTTTAATACATTTTAATGACTAACAAAAATAGAATAAGTGATTTTTCAAACTATCTTTAAAGTTAGTTCACACACATGACATTTGCAGATATTTCTGTTACTTCAAGTAACCCTTCACCCAGGGCCAGCATTTGGGACAGGCAAACAAGGCAGCTACTTAGGGCTCCAACCTGCAAAGGGGTCCCCCTGCATCTTTAGCCCCTTTATGAAGTGCACAGAGGGTGTACAGCATTACTTGCATCATCTGTAGTTTAGAAGCATCTCTCTCCCTCTCTCCCTCACCCCAATCTCTCTCTATTTCCTCCGCAGTGTCCAGTTAGAAGATTAGAGTGAGGGGGAGGGGCCATCTCACAGCACAGCAGAGGTCAGATGCCGGGACAGGAAGATGTCTGCAGCCCTATCTGTGTCTGTGTCCCCTCCTCTTCATCATGGATGCTCCTAAATCACTGTCCTGTGATGTTCCAAACTGAGTCAGCAGGATCTGGTATGTATACATATATATGTATGTGTATCTGTGTGTACATATGCAGTGTACAGTGTGTGTGTATATGTGTATAAAGTTTGTGTGTACATATATACAGATTGTGATTGTATTTACCTGTGGTGCGTGTATATATACAGTATATATAAAGGGTTGGTCAAAATAATGGAAACACTTGTTAACATCAACAAAAGTTAGATTAATATGGTGTAGGTCCACCTTTTGAGGCAATTATGGCCTAAATTCTCTGAGGTATGGATTCAAACAAGGTGTGAATTGTTTCCAAAGGGATTTTAGCCCATTCTGCAATTAAAACACCCTCCAGTTCTTTGAGCGACGATGGCGGCGGAAATCGATGTCTAACTTGAATCTCTAAAATCGACCATAAATGCTCAATAATGTTGAGGTCTGGGGATTGTGGGGTCCAGATGAGATGCTCAACTTCATTAGAATGTTCCTCGTGCCATGCTTTAACGATTCTAGCTGTATGAATTGGTGCATTATCATCCTGAAAGATTGCGTTCCCCTCCGGGAACAGTGCTAGAACCATTAGGCACTTGGTCGCCCAAAATGCCTAAATAATCTCGGCTGTTAATTCTTCTATGAAGTGATATTATTTGTCCAGCGGATCTCCACGAAATAGCACCCCCGATCATCACAGAACCTCCACTATGTTTTACGATTGGGAGAAGGCAGTCTGGATGGAATGCTTCTTTCGGCTGACTTCAAACGTACACTCGGCCAGAGGTCAGAAATATCGTAAACGATGATTTGTCTGAGAATATCACATGTTTTCACTGCTGAGGTTTCTACACCACTCTAAATGCTTGGAAACATTTGTCAATGAGAGCAGGGGTTTTCTAATTGCAGATCTTCCATGGAATCCAGATTTGTGCAGCTCTCTACGACCAGTTTTTGTGGAAACTGGGTTCTGTATGTGTTCATTGAGCTTAGCAGTGATTTTTGGAGCCGTGGTTTTGCGATCCTCTTTCACAATTCGCATTAGAGTCCGACGGTCTCTCTCATTCAACTTTGAATGTCGACCGAACCTGTGCTTTGCTGTGGACGTCTTCCCTTCTCTTTCAAAAGCAGTCATTACTTTGGAGACAGTACCTCTTGACACGCCAAGCATTTGGTCACTTTCTGTTACACTAGCACCTGCCATACGAGCACCAACAATTTGGCCTCTTTGAAAATCCGAAAGGTCTGCATTGGTATCAGGTTCTCATCAATGTTCTTACAATTATGCAAAACAAACAGTTAATTTACATACACGTATTACATAACACAAATAATCAACTTCAAAACATATATATATATATATACATGTACATAGAGTATATAGTGTTAGGGTTGGCAGATTCCACTAAATAAATTTAATAAAGAAGCGAAATCGCAACCCAAGGTCCACCATGCAGAGATGTAAAACTGCAGCTAATGTAAACAAAAGCATAACACACAGTGAGTGATTGCTAGCTCGCACTGAGTTATGCGTCACTCAGTAACAGCACACAAAGCTGTGTCACTCACATACAGTAAATGAAAATATGCTCTGCTACAGAGCTGTGTCAGTCGCACACAGTAATGGAATAGAAATGACGCTAGATACTGTGATGTGATGGTGTCACTGGCGCTACCTAGGGGCACTAGCAGGGGGCAGGAAATGAGCACAGGGAGTGCAGGAACACGGCACGCTGTGCGCAAGGACCTGAGACTATGCAGTGAGCACCTGGCTCTGAGCAGTCATATGATCAGGGGGGCGGAGTCACCACACATGATTGTAGGAAAGGCAAATAACTGCATGGAGTGTAAAGCACAGACAGTAAATGTAGTCAAGGAAAGCCAAGGGTCAAAAGCCAGACGAGAGCGTAGTACCTGGGGATAAGACAAAGAGTAAACGAAAACAAGCCAAGGGGTCAGATAACCAGAAAGGACAGGGCAGTATAAAGCAAGATACAGAGGCAAAAGTCAGGGGACAAACCGGGTCATACACAGCAAATCATACAAGCACAGAGGCACAACATTTACGGATGAGTAATCTGGGTCAGCAACCACAAACCGAGGGTATGGAAGTATCACCGACACCAAATACAGGAGCTGCAAACATAAAAGAGTCACCTGACCAGGATGGAGGCAGAACCATGACAGAATCATGACAGTACCCCCCTCTCAATGGGGGGTCACTGGACCTACAGATTTCCCCGGAAACTGGGTATGAAAGGAGCGCACTAGACAATTGGCATGGACCGACCAGGCAGGAACCCGGGAACAGTATTCAGGACCATATCCCTTCCAGTGCACAAGATACTTGAGGGAACGGCCGACCAACCGGGAATCCATGATGCGCTCCACCTCGTACTCCTCCTGACTATCCACCAATACAGGTGGCGAGGGACCCAATGATGCTTCTTCCACAGCCCCCAATGCTTTCATTAGGGCCCTATGGAACACATTGGGAGATGCAAATGAAACTCCACTGGGTTAACCACCTCCGTGATATCATAGGGACCAATAAATTTAGGTCCCAATTTTGCCAAAGGAACCTTAAGCTTAATGTTCCTGGTGGACAGCCACACTTTATCCCCAACCAGAAAAGTGGGTCCCACAGTCCGTCTTCTGTCAGCAAAAAGCTTAAACTTCCTCTGAGCCTCCCCAATATTCTATTGGATCTCCCGCCATAATTTACCCAACTACTGTACAGCAATATCATCCCCTAGGCAACTGGAATCAAGATGAGAAAACTCCCCAAAGTGTGGATAAACCCATCATTAGAGAACAAAAGGGGAAGTACCTGTAGAGTGGTTAACACGGTTATTGAATGCAAACTCTGCTAAAGGCAAGGCATCGGACCAGCCCTCTTGACTGGAGGTGGGAAGGCAGCGCAAAATTTGCACTAAAGACTGATTGGTCTGTTCGATCTCACCACTGGCCTACAAAAAGGATAACTCAATAAACAAACTTTTTCAAAACGTCCTCCATAACCTGGACACAAACTGCACACCGCTGTCAGTCATGACATTCAGGGGCACACAATGCATACGAACCACATGTTGAATGAACAACCTAGACATGGTCTCAGCAGAGTGTAGTGCCACTATGGGTACAAAGTGTGCTTGTTTCATAAACCTGTCCACTACCACTCAGATGACAGTATTACCCTTGGAGGGAGGAAGATTGATGATAAAGTCCATGGACAAATGTCTACATGGTCTATCAGGAACTGGCAAAGGCACCAATTACCAGGCAGGCCAGTTATGAGAGATCTTAGCATGGGTACAAACTTCACAGGCAGTCACAAACTTCGTCACATCAGACGTAAGCGAGGCCCACCAAACAACCCTCATGATAGCCCCACGAGTAGCTGAAATCCCCGGATGTCAACTCAGCACCGAATCATGGAACTCCTGGAGGACTCTGAGTTGAAATTGAATCAGAGCAAACTATTTTCCCATCAGCCTGAATGGGGAAGCCTGAGACTGGGTTTCCCGAATCTCCCATTACAAACTTGCAGACATATCAGCCACTACCACCCCGGGTTAAAGAATGTAGGATGGAGGTTCGGGGGGAGAAACTTGGTCCAGACTTCGAGACAATGCATCGGCTTTCACATTCTTGGATCTCGGACAAAAAGTGATTGAGAACTGGAACCAGGAAAAGAAAAGTGACATCTGGCTTGTCTGGGGGTCAACTTTTTAGCAGACTCAATATACGCCACATTCTTGTGGTCTGTAACTACAGTAATGGGATGAACCGCCACCTCCAAAAAATGCCTCCATTCTTCAAAGGCACTTAATTGCAGAGTGACAACCAACAAACAAAAATACCACGGCCAAGGTGAACAACGGTCTCGCTCCGGTAATAAATGCATTAATGCACTATATATGTAGATAGATGGAACACTCCTATAGAATTAGAAACACCAAAAGGATTTGAGTACATAGACCACCATAAAATGATTAAAATATAAGAAATTTTATTAATTCAATACAATCAGTAAAAGCCATACATATTGGCAAAAAGGAGGAAAATAAGTTTAGAGGCACACTGGGAAACTTAACCGCAAGAAGCTCTCGATTACCCACATCATAATTTCTTTCCACCAGGGAGAACTTCTTGGAGAAGAAGGTACATGGTTTCAAATTGGTCAAGGTGGCAGGCTCCTGGGACAACAGCATCCCCACCTCCAAGGCATCAACCTCTACTAAAAAGGGGTCAGATGGATCTGGCTGTACCAAAATTGGTGCAGTCATGAAACAGATTTTCAGAGTGAGAAACTCCGCTACCGCTGAGGCAGACCAATTCTTGACATCAGCCCCCTTCTGTGTCAAGTCAGTGAGGGGCTTGACCACCCTTTAATAAACCTCCGGTAGTAATTGGCAAATCCCAAGAAGCGCTGAAGGCCCTTCAGGTCCCAGGGTTCAACCCAATCTACCTTTTTGGGATCCATATGAAACCCCTTACTAGAGACAAAGAACCTCAAGAAAGGCAGTTCCTGGACGAAAAACGAGCATTTCTATATTTTAGCGAAAAATTGGTTCTTCCTGCGTCTCTGAAGAACTGCCCGAAGGTGACCAATTTGTGTCTGCTTATCAAGTGAATAAACTAGAATATCATCCAAGTATATTAACACAAACCGCCCAATAAAATCAGAAAACATGATTTATGAAGTTATGGAAAACCGCAGGGGCATTGGTCAGACCAAATGGCACAACTAAATTCTAAAATAGAACTTCTGAGGTGAGAAACACGGATTTCCACTCATCCCCCTCACGCACCCAGATGAGGATATATGCACCCTGCAAGTCTAGTTTTGAAAATCATTTGGCCCCAGATAAATGGTTACAGAAATCAGGAATGAGTGGGAGGGGATATGTGTTTCTTACAGTAATCTTATTCAGTTCCCAAAAGTCAAGGCATGGGTGGAGACCACCGTTTTTTTTTTCAAAAAAACCTGCAGCAACAGGAGACACGGAAGGGCAGATATGCCCTTTGCGGAGACTCTCAGATATGTACTCCTTCATGGTGACCCAGTGAGGACCAGAAAGGTTAAACAATTGGACCTTAGGCAACTTAGCCCCAGGAATCAGGTCAATGGCACAATCAAAAGGGTATTGTGGTAGTAAACCTTCTGCCTGACTTTCGGAGAACACATCCTCAAAATATTTCAGGTATTCAGGTACTGATTACCCTCCAGACCGACAGATGACACAGACACAGAATTTTTACTTTTATTTTCAGTTGGAACCCCATTTAACAATCTCCTGGGCCTCCCAATGACTGGATTATGACATTGCAGCCAAGGAAACCCCAAAGCCAAGCTAGCAGGGAGGTTGTCCAGAATGAAACAGGCTATATGCTCCATATGAACAGACAGCACCTTAGGGATGAACTCTTTAGTAACAGAGCAGATCCAGTCCTTGGTGAATGGAGGTTGAGTGAATAGCCACCACTCTCATGGGTTTGTCCAACCGGACTGTTCCTATCTTACAGTGAGCCACCAACCTTGAGTCAATCAAGTTCACTGAAGATCCACAATCTACAAAAGCAGAAGAGGAAAAAAACAGTTGTTCACTCCTACTTCCACTTTAAACAATAGTTTGAAGGCTTCGGATAAAAGTACCTGTGGGTCTGAGTAAACTCCTCGGCAGTTACCCAGACCTAGTAATTTCCCGAGACCTTGGAATCTGGGGGACAGGAAGGACAGTCCTTTTTTCAATGACCAGGCTATCCACAATAGAGCTGATTTTTTTTTCTTTCAGGTGTTTCCTCTCTTTTTCCTTCATGGAGACAGCCCCATGGGCTCAACCAATGATGAAGGCGCCAGTTTCACTGGCAAAAGAGGAGCATCTCGTTGCACAACACCTCTCTCTCAACCTGTGGTGCACATGAACGGCCTGGGTAATGGCTTCAACCAGAGAGTCAGGAGGTGGGTGCAGGGTCGAGGCATCCTTTCAATTCTCTGAGAGACCGAGCCGCTTCAGGAAACCTCAGGTGCCCATCGCCTGTACTCGGAACAGTACCACTTTGCTGAGCGCTTTCCCTGGGTAAAACGCATAATTGTGTCCTCTGCCAATCTCACCCAATCAGGTTCATCTTTAATAAGACCCAAGGCCTTCAAGAACCGATCAACAGACATTCTCTCAGGGGAGGTAGGAGATAGGGAGAAAGCTCAGGATTGCGGCCCCTCACGTAACAGGGAAAAAACTATCCATACCCTTTGACTCTCATTGCCCGAGGACCGAGGACATAGGGAAAAAAGTAATTTACATCTCTCTTTGAATACCCCCAATTTTTTCTTATCCCCAGAAAAGGTATCTGGAAGTTTAATGGAGGGTCCAGGAGAGGATAAGGAAACAACAGAGACACAGTACCTTCTTCATTGCCAGACAAGGAACAGGCACCCCAAATAGCATTAACTGTATCTGGCAACTCCCTCTGTACCTGTTGGTGAGAAGCCACCAACGTTCTTTGCTCTACAGATATGTACTGCATCATCTTGGTCAGATTAGATACCTGATCTGAAAGAGCACACAGTGGGTCCATAACCAGCACACACACAAAAAATACCCCATGGTTCGGTGATAATATGATGACACCAATAGTGTCACTGGTGCTACCTAGGGGGGCGCTAGCAGTGGGCACGGGAACGAGCGCAAGGAGTACAGGAACATGGCATGCTGTGTGCAAGAACCTGAGGCTATGCAGTGAGCACAGAACCTTGCTCTGAGCAGTCACATGACAAGGGGGAGGAGTCACCACACGTGCATGAGGGAAGGCAAATGACTGCATGGAGTGTAGAGCACAGACAGCAAAAATAGTCAAGGAAAGCAGAGGGTCAAAAGCTAGACGAGAACTTAGTACCTAGGGATAAGTCAAAGAGTAAATGGAGACAAGCCAAGGGGTCAGATAACCGGAAAAGACAGGGCAGTACAAATCAGGATACAGAGGTAAAAGTCAAACTGGGTCATACACAGCAAAGCATACAGGCACAGAGGCATAACGTTTATGGACGAGTAACCTGGGTCAGCAACCACAAACCGAGAGTACAGAAGTATCACCGACACCAAATCCAGGAACTGCCAACATAAAATAGCCACCCCAGAACCAAAGAAAGGTGAACTATAATTAACCCTGAACTGAGCAGGATGGAAGTGGAACCATCCTGTCCAGAGTCATGACAGATACGATGCCTGTTAACCCCACAGAGGATTGAAATCCGCTCTCTGGGTAGATAGCAAATAGTGGTCACATAGCCAGCAAAAACACTCAGCCAATTCCTCTCTGAATGTGTCCAAATTCTAATGGCTAAATGCCAGCCCTGAATTCACTCAGACAAACGCCTCTCCAGAGGTGCCGGAATTCTAATGGCTTACCACTGACCCTGAGCACATGCTGACATAGACCACGATGTTGCAATGTCACATACACACATGTAAAATGGATGATACTAGTGCAGCGGCATGCGCCTCTGAGAGCTTAAGTCCAGTCAGACAGGACCTTGACTGTGGACCAATCCAGAGCTGCCACATCACCAGAGCAGCTGACGACCGACCACCAGTGAGACGTCACCACATCACGAGCATGCTCAGTAGGGTGATTTCTGGACTTTGTCTCCAGATCGTTCGCTCATCGCTGCCTACCACTGGTTACCAGAGGCTTCACTGAAGAGTCAGCCGTAACCAGATGAATAACATGAGCCTGAGCAAGATGCTGGGACCGATGTCTGTACTCAGCAGCACCCGCAGCGTCCAAAGCTGGATGGGAGACTGCAGGTGCAGGCAGGACTTGTGATCTACTCCATGCAGCGGGAGATTCCTGGTGCCCAACATACAGTATGAGTGTGTTTATCTGTGGTGTGTGTATATATATATATATATATATATATATATATATGTGTACATAGAGTATATAGTATGATTGTGTATATCTGTGTTGTGTATATAGATATAAAGAAATGATATACTGTATATAAAAATTAAGAGACCACCACATCAAAACCCTGTCATGGGCAGCCCAATCTCCAAGACCTGAACCCCATTGAAAACCTCTAAAATGTAATCAAGAGGATGATGGATAGTCACAAGCCATCAAACAAAGAAGAACGGCCTAAATTTTTGCGCCAGAAGCAGTGTGAAAGACTGGTGGAAAGCATGCCAAGACGCATGAAAGCTGTGATTAAAAATCAAGGTTATACTGCAAAATATTGATTTCTGAACTCTTCACAAGTTAAAACATTAGTATTGTTGTTTGTTTCTAAATTATTATTAGCTTGTATTCTTTGCATTATTTGAGGTCTGAAACCACTGGTTTTTTTTCTTTGTCAGAAAAAAAATACAAAATTTATTGTTTGGAAATTCAGAGATGTGTTTTTAGTAGTTTATAGGATAAAAGTACAATTTACATCTCCCGAGATCTCGGCGTCGAGATCTCGATCTGCGCATGCGCCGCCTCCCAACGGCTATTTTTTCTGAGTTCACCGCCACACAGGAAACCATGAAAGAACTTGCGGGGGATCTTGTCTTTCACAATATGTCATCAGAGCCCCCCGCAGCACCGGGACACAGCACAGCATCGGGGACACAGTGCAGCAGTGCCACAGGGACATAGCGCAGCTGTAAGGTTCTCAGTCTCATTGCTATATCTGCTGTGATTTTCTGTTATTGAAACCTGGTTTTTCCGTCCGCCATTTTGCTTTGTCCGGCTGCAGCTACCTTGCCCTGAGTCAGTATGGAGTTTCTAGCTTCTATGTTTCCACCCTGTTCTCTGCCTCTTGCCTTTTTAACCCCTTCAAGACCCAGCCTATTTTGACCTTAAAGACCTTGCCGTTTTTTGCAATTCTGACCAGTGTCCCTTTATGAGGTAATAACTCAGGAACGCTTCAACGGATCCTAGCGGTTCTGAGATTGTTTTTTCGTGACATATTGGGCTTCATGTTAGTGGTAAATTTAGGTCAATAAATTCTGCATTTATTTGTGATAAACACGGAAATTTGGCGAAAATTTTGAAAATTTCGCAATTTTCACATTTTGAATTTTTATTCTGTTAAACCAGAGAGATATGTGACACAAAATAGTTAATAAATAACATTTCCCACATGTTTACTTTACATCAGCACAATTTTGGAAACAAAATTTTTTTTGTTAGGAAGTTATAAGGGTTAAAATTCGACTAGCGATTTGTCATTTTTACAACGAAATTTACAAAACCATTTTTTTTAGGGACCACCTCACATTTGAAGTCAGTTTGAGGGGTCTATATGGCTGAAAATACCCAAAAGTGACACCATTCTAAAAACTGCACCCCTCAAGGTACTCAAAACCACATTCAAGAAGTTTATTAACCCTTCAGGTGCTTCACAGCAGCAGAAGCAACATGGAAGGAAAAAATGAACATTTAACTTTTTAGTCACAAAAATTATCTTTTAGCAACAATTTTTTTATTTTCCCAATGGTAAAAGGAGAAACTGAACCACGAAAGTTGTTGTCCAATTTGTCCTGAGTACGCTGATACCTCATATGTGGGGGTAAACCACTGTTTTGGCGCACGGCAGGGCTTGGAAGGGAAGGAGCGCCATTTGACTTTTTGAATCAAAAATTGGCTCCACTCTTTAGCGGACACCATGTCACGTTTGGAGAGCCCCCGTGTGCCTAAAAATTGGAGCTCCCCCACAAGTGACCCCATTTTGGAAACTAGACGCCCCAAGGAACTTATCTAGATGCATAGTGAGCACTTTGAACCCCCAGGTGCTTCACAAATTGATCCGTAAAAATGAAAAAGTACTTTTTTTTCACAAAAAAATTCTTTTAGCCTCAATTTTTTCATTTTCACATGGGCAACAGGATAAAATGGATCCTAAAATGTGTTGGGCAATTTCTCCTGAGTACACCAATACCTCACATGTGGAGGTAAACCACTGTTTGGGCACATGGTAAGGCTCGGAAGGGAAGGAGCGCCATTTGACTTTTTGAATGAAAAATTATTTCCATCGTTAGCGGACACCATGTCGCGTTTGGATAGCTCCTGTGTGCCTAAACATTGGCGCTCCCCCACAAGTGACCCCATTTTGGAAACTAGACCCCCCAAGGAACTAACTTAGATGCCTAGTGAGCACTTTAAACCCTCAGGTGCTTCACAAATTGATCTGTAAAAATGAAAAAGTAATTTTTTTTCACAAAAAAATTCTTTTCGCCTCAATTTTTTCATTTTCACATGGGCAGTAGGATAAAATGGATCATAAAATTTGTTGGGCAATTTCTCCCGAGTACGCCGATACCTCATATGTGGGGGTAAACCACTGTTTGGGCACACGGCAGGGCTCGGAAGAGAAGGCGCGCCATTTGACTTTTTGAATGGAAAATTAGCTCCAATTGTTAGCGGACACCATGTCGCGTTTGGAGAGCCCCTGTGTGCCTAAACATTGGAGCTCCCGCACAAGTGACCCCATTTTGGAAACTAGACCCCCCAAGGAACTTATCTAGATGCATATTGAGCACTTTAAACCCCCAGGTGCTTCACAGAAGTTTATAACGCAGAGCCATGAAAATAAAAAATAATTTTTCTTTCCTCAAAAATGATTTTTTAGCCTGGAATTTCCTATTTTGCCAAGGATAATAGGAGAAATTGGACCCCAAATATTGTTGTCCAGTTTGTCCTGAGTACGCTGATACCCCATATGTGGGGGTAAACCACTGTTTGGGCGCACGGCAGGGCTCGGAAGGGATGGCACGCCATTTGGCTTTTTAAATGGAAAATTAGCTCCAATCATTAGCGGACACCATGTCACGTTTGGAGAGCCCCTGTGTGCCTAAACATTGGAGATCCCCCAGAAATGACACCATTTTAGAAACTAGACCCCCAAAGGAACTAATCTAGATGTGTGGTGAGGACTTTGAACCCCCAAGTGCTTCACAGAAGTTTATAACGCAGAGCCATGAAAATAAAAAAAAAAATTATTTTCTCAAAAATGATCTTTTAGCCTGCAATTTTTTATTTTCCCAAGGGTAACAGGAGAAATTTGACCCCAAAAGTTGTTGTCCAGTTTCTCCTGAGTACGCTGATACCCCATATGTGGGGGTAAATCACTGTTTGGGCACATGCCGGGGCTCGGAAGTGAAGTAGTGACGTTTTGAAATGCAGACTTTGATGGAATGCTCTGTGGGCGTCACGTTGCGTTTGCAGAGCCCCTGATGTGGCTTAACAGTAGAAACCCCCCACAAGTGACCCCATTTTGGAAACTAGACCCCCAAAGGAACTTATCTAGATGTGTGGTGAGCACTTTGAACCCCCAAGTGCTTCATAGAAGTTTATAATGCAGAGCCGTGAAAATAATAAATACGTTTTCTTTCCTCAAAAATAATTATTTAGCCCAGAATTTTTTAATTTTCCCAAGGGTAACAGGAGAAATTTGACCCCAATATTTGTTGTCCAGTTTCTCCTGAGTACGGTGATACCCCATATGTGGGGGTAAACTACTGTTTGGGCACATGCCGGAGCTTGGAATTGAAGTAGTGACGTTTTGAAATGCAGACTTTGATGGAATGCTCTGCGGGCGTCACGTTGCGTTTGCAGAGCCCCTGATGTGCCTAAACAGTAGAAACCCCCCACAAGTGACCCCATTTTGGAAACTAGACCCTGAAAGGAACTTATCTAGATGTGTGGTGAGCACTTTGAACCCCCAAGTGCTTCATAGAAGTTTATAATGCAGAGCCGTGAAAATAATAAATACGTTTTCTTTCCTCAAAAATAATTATTTAGCCCAGAATTTTTTATTTTCCCAAGGGTTACAGGAGAAATTGGACCCCAAAAGTTGTTGTCCAGTTTCTCCTGAGTACGCTGATACCCCATATGTGGTGGTAAACCACTGTTTGGGCACACGTCGGGGCTCAGAAGGGAAGTAGTGACTTTTGAAATGCAGACTTTGATGGAATGGTCTGCGGGTGTCACGTTGCGTTTGCAGAGCCCCTGGTGTGCCTAAACAGTAGAAACCCCCCACAAGTGACCCCATTTTAGAAACTAGACCCCCCAAGGAACTTATCTAGATATGTGGTGAGCACTTTGAACCCCCAAGTGCTTCACAGACGTTTACAACGCAGAGCCGTGAAAATAAAAAATCATTTTTCTTTCCTCAAAAATTATGTTTTAGCAAGCATTTTTTTAGATTCACAAGGGTAACAGGAGAAATTGGACCCCAGTAATTGTTGCGCAGTTTGTCCTGAGTATGCTGGTACCCCATATGTGGGGGTAAACCACTGTTTGGGCACACGTCAGGGCTCGGAAGTGAGGGAGCACCATTTGACTTTTTGAATACGAGATTGGCTGGAATCAATGGTGGCGCCATGTTGCGTTTGGAGACCCCTGATGTGCCTAAACAGTGGTAACCCCTCAATTCTAACTCCAACACTAACCCCAACACACCCCTAACCCTAATCCCAACTGTAGCCATAATCCTAATCACAACCCTAACCCCAACACACCCCTAACCACAACACTAACCCCAACACACCCCTAACCCTAACCACAACCCTAATTCCAACCCTAACCCTAAGGCTATGTGCCCACGTTGCGGATTCGTGTGAGATATTTCCGCACCATTTTTGAAAAATCTGCGGGTAAAAGGCACTGTGTTTTACCTGCGGATTTTCCGCGGATTTCCAGTGTTTTTTGTGCGGATTTCACCTGCGGATTCCTATTGAGGAACAGGTGTAAAACGCTGCGGAATCCGCACAAAGAATTGACATGCTGCGGAAAATACAACGCAGCGTTCCCGCGCGGTATTTTCCGCACCATGGGCACAGCGGATTTGGTTTTTCATATGTTTACATGGTACTGTAAACCTGATGGAACACTGCTGCGAATCCGCAGCCAAATCCGCACCGTGTGCACATAGCCTAATTCTAAAGGTATGTGCACACGCTGCGGAAAACGCAGCAGTTTCCCATGAGTGTACAGTTCAATGTAAACCTATGGGAAACAAAAATCGCTGTACACATGCTGCGGAAAAACTGCACGGAAACGCAGCGGTTTACATTCCGCAGCATGTCACTTCTTTGTGCGGATTCCGCAGCGGTTTTACAACTGCTCCAATAGAAAATCGCAATTGTAAAACCGCAGTGAAATGCGCAGAAAAAAACACGGTAAATCCGCCATAAATCCGCAGCGGTTTAGCACTGCGGATTTATCAAATCCGCAGCGGAAAAATCCGCAGAGGACCAGAATACGTGTGCACATTCCTAACCCTAACCCTAGCCCTAACCCTAGCCCTAACCCTAGCCCTAACCCTAGCCCTAACCCTAGCCCTAACCCTAGCCCTAACCCTAACCCTACCCCTAACCCTAACCCTACCCCTAGCCCTACCCCTAACCCTACCCCTAACCCTACCCCTAGCCCTAACCCTACCCCTAGCCCTAACCCTAACCCTATTCTAACATTAGTGGAAAAAAAAAATTTCTTTATTTTTTTATTGTCCCTACCTATGGGGGTGACAAAGGGGGGGGGGGGTCATTTATTATTTTTTTTATTTTGATCACTGAGATAGATTATATCTCAGTGATCAAAATGCACTTTGGAACGAATCTGCCGGCCGGCAGATTCGGCGGGCGCACTGCGCATGCGCCCGCCATTTTGGAAGATGGCGGCGCCCGGGAGAAGACGGACGGGACCACGGCTGGATCGGTAAGTATGATAGGGTGGGGGGGGACCACGGGGGGATCGGAGCACGGGGGGGGAATCGGAGCGCGGGAGGGGTGGAACGGAGCGTGGGGGGCGTGGAACGGAGCACGGGGGGGCTGGAATGGAGCACGGGGGGGTGGAACGGAGCACGGGGGGGTGGATCGGAGTGCAGGGGGGGTGATTGGAGCACGGGGGGGTGATTGGAGCACGGGGGGAGCGGACACGAGCACGGGGGGAGCGGAGCACAGGGCGGAGGGGAGCCGGAGCAGTGTACCGGCCAGATCGGGGGGGTGGGGGGGCGATCGGAGGGGTGGGGTGGGGGCACACTAGTATTTCCAGCCATGGCCGATGATATTTCAGCATCGGCCATGGCTGGATTGTAATATTTCACCCGTTATAATGGGTGAAATATTACAAATCGCTCTGATTGGCAGTTTCACTTTCAACAGCCAATCAGAGCGATCGTAGCCACGAGGGGGTGAAGCCACCCCCCCTGGGCTAAACTACCACTCCCCCTGTCCCTGCAGATCGGGTGAAATGGGAGTTAACCCTTTCACCCGATCTGCAGGGACGCGATCTTTCCATGACGCCGCATAGGCGTCATGGGTCGGATTGGCACCGACTTTCATGACGCCTACGTGGCGTCAAAGGTCGGGAAGGGGTTAAGAAGCCTCAGCTGTTCAATCAGTGCTTCTGAATCATGTCTGCAGTTAGCCTGTGACCTGCTCCTGGAAGTCTTGGACTTAGTAATCCAGCCATCTCCTACTATGGATCTCTGGGAAACTTATGGACACTGGAACTCTGCTTCAAATTTGGGGGGAAAAAGTGCGTCTTAAAATCTTAAAAATACAGAACATGGCTGTAAAATTAAAAATTTGTATTTTGTATGGTCTTTTCTGTTCAAATAATTTTTATTATAACTTTGAAATTTAATATTAGCATGTGGAAATAATCATATAGTCAGCTCGCAAGGGAATAAAGGTAAGGAGAGGGAGGGAGGTAGGGGAGATGGGTTTGGGGAATGGTAACCTGTGATCATACTTATTCAAATAATTTTATTATATCTTTGAAATTTAATATTAGCATGTGGAGTCAGCTCACAAGGGAATAGGGGAAGGAGAGGGAAGGAGGTGGGGGGGGGTTTGGGGAAAGGTAAGAACAACATTGTGGACACACTGTCCATTTTAAACAAAATTTGATAATGATTAACAATTTTTAACAGATTAACATATAGTAACATATAATAGCATATAATAATAGCAAAGAGCATATAATAAGTCGTAATAACCTCACAGGTATGTAGAAGCCATCATCTTTCCTTTAATGCGATAGATTGGAGTTTACCTCAACCCATTTCTTCCATTTCCTATCATGTTTCGTATAGTAATTATTTACTATTGCGAAGTTTTCTTCGTATGTCTTGTGTAAGTTAATTTGGTCTATAATTTCAGTAAAAGCCGGTAAAGTCGGATTCTTCCAATGGAAAGCTATGATTTGTTTGACCACAAGGCAGATATGGATGATAAGAGATCTCACATTTGTGTCTATTTTTTCCCAGTTCAGGGACAACAAGGCCATTGCAGGGGTAACTATAATATTACCTGTTAATAATTTGTTAATTAATTTTATGGCTTGCCTCCATAAGGGTTTTACCCGGGGGCATGACCAAAACACATGTAGCAAACTTCCACGCTCTCTACATTCTCTCCAGCATAATGTAGATCCTCCTGACGGCAGATGAGAAAGGCGAGCCGGAGTATAGTACCATCTTGTTATTATTTTATAATAGGCCTCTTTCAGTGTCATGCAGATGTTTGATGCATAAGTAAAGTGGATTGCATTTTCCCACTGTTCTGGAGTGAACGTTACATTCAGATCCCCTTCCCATTTTATCATATGAGCTAACTTATTGAATTGTATGTCATTGTTAAACCACCGATATATTTGCTTGTTATTCCAAAATAAATTGTGTGTGGGATTTTTTAGTAAATTAATAGTTGCTTCAGATATTTTTGGTTTGTTTGTAATGAATTTTTGAACTTGGTCCTTTAGTACCATGTAAGGGAAAAAGGCTGAGGAGGGTATTTTAAATTTTTGTTTAATAGAGCTGAAGGTGAGAAATTTAACCCCCTCATGAATATCATTTAATTTTTGAATACCATTGTCTCTCCATATGGGGGAGGGGTTAATATTTTGGGTAAGCATGATAATCTCTATATGGGTATTTTGGAGGAGGATTTTCCTGTTGGAGCCTCTCTTTCGTTTGGACAATTTATTCCAGGCATATATAATGGGAGAAAAGATAGGGTGATGGGCGTAGGCCTTATAAGGTCTGTTGAGAGTATGGTCAAAAACCAATTCTTTGGGAGATTTCCTATGGTTAAGTTCAATTTCAAGGTCAAGCCAATTCGGAGGATCTTCTTTCATGAACCAATACTGGCTTTGTTTTATTAAATTCGATAGATATAAAGCTGTAATGTTTGGTAAGCCTATGCCCCCAAATTCCTTGCATTTATATAGAATGTTTGTGGAAATGCGGGCCCTTTTTTTATTCCAAATAAACGTATTTATTGTTGATTGGAAGCTAGTCAGGTAGGAAGTGTTGATTTTTAGGGGAAGTGTTCTCAGTATATAAGAGATTTTTGGGACAATAAAAATTTTAGTTGCCAATACTCTGCCCCACTATGAGAGGTCTTTTGTACTGAGGAAACCCAGGTCTTTGTTCATATTTTCCAAGAGTTTGTTCAAGTTTTTCTTCATTAATGTGTCTAAGTTTTTTGAAATGATTATACCTAGATAGTCTAGGTCTCCTTCCGACCAACTGAATGAAACTATATCTTTTATTTTCTTTGTTTCTAATTCCGTCAAGTAAAATGGCAATATTTTGGATTTATTTTCGTTAATCTTAAAAAGGGTAAGAGTTGAAAAAAATTGAAGGTTTTTTTGTAGCTCCGAAACTGATTCATAGGGGTCCGTCAGGGTAAACATCATGTCGTCGGCAAAGAGCCCTATCTTATAATGGCGTGTTCGCGTTTGTAGACCTTTTATGGAATTATTTTGCCTAATTGATTGCGCTAGTGGTTCCATTGATAAAATAAAAAGCAGCGGAGATAAAGGGCACCCTTGTCTTGTACCATTTGAAATGTTAAATGGTGTAGAGGAGTAGTTGTTTGCATAAATTTTGGCTGTTGGTTTTGAATAGAGTGCCATTACGCTGTTGATATATTTTTCATTAAACCCAAATTTTTGAAGTACTGATGTTAAATAAAGCCAGTTTAATCGGTCAAAAGCCTTTTCGGCTAGAGTAATAATTACAGATGGCACTTTAGAGGAATGAATCAATTTAATTGAGTTGATAAGTCTTCTAGTACCATCTGACGCTTGACGACCTGTTATAAAACCCATTTGGTCCCCATGAACCAATAACGGCAAATAGGATTTGAGACTATTTGCAATTAGCTTGGAGTACATTTTCAGATCTGTATTGATTAAGGAAATTGGCCTGTAATTATTAACAAGGGTTAAGTCCGAATTGTGTTTGGGAATTAAAATAATTGTCGATTCTAACATTTCTGCTGGGAATTTACCTGAGGAACTAGCTATATTAAAAAGGTTTTGTAGATGTGGGGAGAGTAATTTGGTGAAGGTTTTATAATATTTGTTTCCAAAACCATCAGGGCCTGGCGATTTAAAGTCCTTGAGTTGAAGAATATTTCTTTCTATTTCTTCTAGGGAAAAAGGGGAGGTTAGGTTTTCTAAATCATCAAGGGTCAATTTTGGAAGGCTAATTGAGGTCAAGAATTTTTTAATGTCAGAAATATTTGGAAGTGGGGTGGAGGGCTGGGAATGTAAATTATATAATTTGCTGTAATAATCTGCGAAGGAGTTGGCTATATCTTGAGGATGAGATACCGTTGTACCATTTTTTGTTTGTATTTTGGTGATCCTGTTTGCTTGTCTTATTTTTTTCATTCTATTAATCATGTAACGCGTTGGCTTATTAATTGAGGAATATTGCTTCATTTTGGAAATTTTGACCATGGTGTGGAATGATGAAAATATGATTTTCTTAAGCTCCTGCCTGAGGTTCAGTAGCTCTATTTTAATTTGAGTAGACGGGGGGTTTAAACTTAGTTGTTCGTTTTCTTTGTCTTTTATTTTATTTTGAATGTCTTCAATCTGAATTCTAAGCAACCTTTTCCTTTTTGCAGAGATTTGGATCATGATACCGCCTCATGACTGCCTTATGGGCACACCAATGGGTGAAAGGGGATGTTTCAGTAGGTGAATGCTCTGTGAAATAATTTGTTAGTGATTTTTCTAATATTGATCTATGGCCAGGGTGGTGTAGTAGGTTAGCGTCACATTTCCATAGTGAATTTTTATTAACCGAGTGGCCAATTTGGATTTCTGCTGAAACTGGGGAGTGGTCCGAGAATGTTTTCCTTTCTATTGTGATTCTATAGATTTTAGGGAGCGTAAAAATGTCCGATAAGATTAAATCAATTCGTGACGCTGATTGATGAGGGTCAGAGAAATGGGTGTATTCAATTGAAGTGGTGTTTAGACACCGAAAGATGTCAAATAATTCATTTTGGTGTATCCAATTGTCTAAAGTATGTGGTCGGTATCTATTTGGGGTGGAGGAATCCATATTTGCATTTGGTACCAAATTAAAGTCTCCCAACCAAATCATGGCACCTCTCTTGATTGACATTACTTTTTTATTTACTTTGTTCAGAAAACCTATTTGACCTGTGTTGGGGGCGTAAATATTGATTGTGCAAATCTGGTTATTCAAGGAACAAACAAGAATATGAAACCTCCCTTTAGCATCTTTGATCTCCTCTAGAAATTCAAATGAGATAGTTCCTTTAACGATTGTGACCACACCGGCTTTCTTTTTTGTGTTGTCCGACTTGTAAATATGTGGGAAATTTTTATGCGAAAATTTTGGGTTGTCTGAGTGTTTAAATTTGGATTCCTGTAAACAAATTATATCGGCATGGCTTTTGGATAGTTCTCTCCAAAGGGTGTGTCTTTTGTGTGGACTATTTAAGCCTCTAACATTGTAAGATAATATCGTTAAACTCATTGTGTAGCAGCAAACCTGTGAGTATTAAGAAATCAATATACGTTAAGTAAGAGTAAGAACAATAAACAATAAACTGTAATGTCCACTTGAAGTGGTCCACTACGGTGAACCTGACTTCACCTGTTGGGGGAAAAGTTCGTGTTACTAGTTCCCAAGCAACACCTTCTTGCTTGTTTAACTTATACCCATGTAACATTAACAAGAACGACCAAAAATAGGTATTAGCTTCTTATCGGGATAGTTTCCCATTTAAGTAAACAATAAACTTGAACAAAAACTCTTCATGTTTTACCATCAGAGTCAAGGCGATCCTTATGTCGTGGTTGAAGAGGAATACTGATGGAGTGCAAGAAGTCTCTGCCTTCTTCTGGAGAATTAAGAACGATAAAGTTGCCTTTGTAGTTGACTATTAACTTGAGTGGGAATCCCCACTTATAGGAGATTTCATTGTCCCTGAGAGGTATGGTAATGCTTTGAAAAGTTTTCCTCCATTCAATCGTTTCTTTGGAGAGGTCAGCATATATTTTCAGTTTTTCAAATGGCTCAGGGAAATGTTTATTTTCTCTAAAGTAATTTTGGATTCTTTCTTTTGTTTTGAAGAAGTGCACTCTCATGAGTGTGTCTCTGGGTAGGTCTTTAGGGATGGTGGGCGGTTTTCGCAGCCTATGTATCCTGTCAATTTCTAGCTCTTGCTCCGTTAGGGAGGGAATAATTTTCCTGAATAATTTTTTGGTAAATTCCTCCAGTTTGTTTGGATCTATGGTCTCGGGGATGCCTCTAATTTTAATATTGTTTCTGCGATTTCGAACTAAATCCGCTACTTTGAGCTTCAGCTTGTGCAACTCTTTTGTGATGTCTTTATTTATTTTAGAGGTTAGATCTGGCCTCTCTTCTATTTTTTTAATTCTGTCCTCAAACCCGTCCATCCTTTTGCTGAGGAGGGACAATGAGTCTTCTAGTAATTTATTTTGTTTATCAAATTTTTCATTCATACCATTTTCGAATTTGTCCATTTTCTCTGTCAATTTAGATATAAGAATCCCCACAGAATTCAGATCAAATCCCTGGGTATCGTCTTTGTTTGGGTTACTTATTTTTTGCTTGGATTTAGCTGGACTCAAGTTAGGAGAGGTTTCTGAGACCTCGTCAGATGAGTCATGTGGAGTAGTGTATTTTTCGGCTATAACCTCTGGAATTTTCCTCTTTAAAGAGGTAGATGAATCCATCTCTATAATAGTAGTGGGGGAGGATTGTTTTACTTCATTTTGGTTAGAGAGTTTTTCGTGGTCTGAATCTTCCTCATCTTTTAGTGGGGACCTGGACCTATTGGGACTTGTTTTAGTTATCAAGTCTTTTGATGTATTTCGCCCTACCCCTTTAAATTTTTGGGCTTTTTGAGAATTAGATAAGGCCATGTTTGAGAATTGGGGTTTGGCCGAGGATTTACTCATAATTATCCCCGATCCGTGCTCTAGAATTCAGATAGTAGTAACTAAGACAGTCACAGAATAGGGTAGGAGGGTTGCCCACACTCTAAATCTCCCAGCAAAGTTGGAGTTATATAGAATGATTTATATGTTGTCATGGAAGAATTTTAGGGAGGATTAATCAGAATTCTCTACTGGTAACTCTGAAGTAAGAGACAAAGGGTTGCTTATTAGAATAACCCTAAGAATATAATTTAGGAGAGAGAAGGTACTATATAGGCAGGCAGTAGTTATGACTATGCAGAGATGCAGAGGGGTGTGTAAACTAATACTATTCACCTGGGTTTGATCCTACCAGAGAAATTAGGTTATAGCTCTTTTGCATTAACCCCTTCATGACCCAGCCTATTTTGACCTTAAAGACCTTGCCGTTTTTTGCAATTCTGACCAGTGTCCCTTCATGAGGTAATAACTCAGGAACGCTTCAATGGATCCTAGCGGTTCTGAGATTGTTTTTTCGTGACATATTGGGCTTCATGTTAGTGGTAAATTTAGGTCAATAAATTCTGTGTTTATTTGTGATAAAAACGGAAATTTGGCGAAAATTTTGAAAATTTCGCAATTTTCACATTTTGAATTTTTATTCTGTTAAACCAGAGAGTTATGTGACACAAAATAGTTAATAAATAACATTTCCCACACGTCTACTTTACATCAGCACAATTTTGGAAACAAAATTTTTTTTTGCTAGGAAGTTATAAGGGTTAAAATTTGACCAGCGATTTCTCATTTTTACAACGAAATTTACAAAACCATTTTTTTTAGGGACCACCTCACATTTGAAGTCAGTTTGAGGGGTCTATATGGCTGAAAATACCCAAAAGTGACACCATTCTAAAAACTGCACCCCTCAAGGTGCACAAAACCACATTCAAGAAGTTTATTAACCCTTCAGGTGCTTCACAGCAGCAGAAGCAACATGGAAGGAAAAAATGAACATTTAACTTTTTAGTCACAAAAATGATTTTTCAGCAACAATTTTTTTATTTTCCCAATGGTAAAAGGAGAAACTGAACCACGTACGTTGTTGTCCAATTTGTCCTGAGTACGCTGATACCTCATATGTGGGGGTAAACCACTGTTTGGGCGCACGGCAGGGCTTGGAAGGGAAGGAGCGCCATTTGACTTTTTGAATGAAAAATTGGCTCCACTCTTTAGCGGACACCATGTCACATTTGGAGAGCCCCCGTGTGCCTAAAAATTGGAGCTCCCCCACAAGTGACCCCATTTTGGAAACTAGACGCCCCAAGGAACTTATCTAGATGCATAGTGAGCCCTTTAAACCCCCAGGTGCTTCACAAATTGATCCGTAAAAATGAAAAAGTACTTTTTTTTCACAAAAAAATTCTTTTAGCCTCAATTTTTTCATTTTCACATGGACAACAGGATAAAATGGATCCTAAAATTTGTTTGGCAATTTCTCCTGAGTACACCGATACTTCACATGTGGGGGTAAACCACTGTTTGGGCACATGGTAAGGCTCGGAAGGGAAGGAGCGCCATTTGACTTTTTGAATGAAAAATTATCTCCATCGATAGCGGACACCATGTCGCGTTTGGAGAGACCCTGTGTGCTTAAACATTGGAGCTCCCCCACAAGTGACCCCATTTTGGAAACTGGACCCCCCAAGGAACTTATCTAGATGCCTAGTGAGCACTTTAAACCCTCAGGTGCTTCACAAATTGATCCGTAAAAATGAAAAAGTACTTTTTTTTCACAAAAAATTTATTTTCGCCTCAATTTTTTCATTTTCACATGGGCAATAGGATAAAATGGATCCTAAAATTTGTTGAGCAATTTCTCCCGAGTACGCCGATACCTCATATGTGGGGGTAAACCACTGTTTGGGCACACGGCAGGGCTCGGAAGGGAAGGCGCGCCTTTTAACTTTTTGAATGGAAAATTAGCTCCAATTGTTAGCGGACACCATGTCGCATTTGGAGAGCCCCTGTGTGCCTATGCAATGGAGCTCCCCCACAAGTGACCCCATTTTGGAAACTAGACCCCCCAAGGAACTTATCTAGATGCATACTGAGCACTTTAAACCCCCAGGTGCTTCACAGAAGTTTATAATGCAGAGCCATGAAAATAAAAAATAATTTTTCTTTTCTCAAAAATGATTTTTTAGCCTGGAATTTCCTATTTTGCCAATGGTAATAGGAGAAATTGGACCACAAATGTTGTTGTCCAGTTTGTCCTGAGTATGCAGATACCCCATATGTGGGGGTAAACCACTGTTTGGGCGCACGGCAGGGCTCAGAAGGGAAGGCACGCCATTTGGCTTTTTAAATGGAAAATTATCTCCAATCATTAGCGGACACCATGTCGCGTTTGGAGAGCCCCTGTGTGCCTAAACATTGGAGATCCCCCACAAATTACCCCATTTTGGAAACTAGACCCCCAAAGGAACTAATCTAGATGTGTAGTGAGCACTTTGAACCCTCAAGTGCTTCACAGAAGTTTATAACGCAGAGCCATGAAAATAAAAAAAAAAAATTATTTTCTCAAAAATGAATTTTAGCCCGCAATTTTTTATTTTCCCAAGGGTAACAGGAGAAATTTGACCCCAAAAGTTGTTGTCCAGTTTCTCCTGAGTACGCTGATACCCCATATGTGGGGGTAAACCACTGTTTAGGCACATGCTGGGGCTCGGAAGTGAAGTAGTGACGTTTTGAAATGCAGACTTTGATGGAATGCTCTGCGGGCGTCACGTTGCGTTTGCAGAGCCCCTGATGTGGCTAAACAGTAGAAACCCCCCACAAGTGACCCCATTTTGGAAACTAGACCCCGAAAGGAACTTATCTAGATGTGAGGTGAGCACTTTGAACCCCCAAGTGCTTCACAGAAGTTCATAACACAGAGCAGTGAAAATAATAAATACGTTTTCTTTCCTCAAAAATAATTTTTTAGCCCAGAATTTTTTATTTTCCCAAGGGTTACAGGAGAAATTGGACCACAAAAGTTGTTGTCCAGTTTCTCCTGAGTACGCTGATACCCCATGTGTGGGGGTAAACCACTGTTTGGGCACACGTGGGGGCTCAGAAGGGAAGTAGTGACTTTTGAAATGCAGACTTTGATGGAATGGTCTGCGGGCGTCACATTGCGTTTGCAGAGCCCCTGGTGTGCCTAAACAGTAGAAACCCCCCACAAGTGACCCCATTTTGGAAACTAGACCCCCAAAGGAACTTATCTAGATGTGTGGTGAGCACTTTCAACCCCCAAGTGCTTTACAGAAGTTTATAACGCAGAGCCGTGAAAATAATAAATACGTTTTCTTTCCTCAAAAATAATTTTTTAGCCCAGAATTTTTTATTTTCCCAAGGGTTACAGGAGAAATTGGACCACAAAAGTTGTTGTCCAGTTTCTCCTGAGTACGCTGATGCCCCATGTGTGGGGGTAAACCACTGTTTGGGCACACGTGGGGGCTCAGAAGGGAAGTAGTGACTTTTGAAATGCAGACTTTGATGGAATGGTCTGCGGGCGTCACGTTGCGTTTGCAGAGCCCCTGGTGTGCCTAAACAGTAGAAACCCCCCACAAGTGACCCCATTTTGGAAACTAGACCCCCCAAGGAACTTATCTAGATATGTGGTGAGCACTTTGAACCCCCAAGTGCTTCACAGACGTTTACAACGCAGAGCCGTGAAAATAAAAAATCATTTTTCTTTCCTCAAAAATGATGTTTTAGCAAGCAATTTTTTATTTTCTCAAGGGTAACAGGAGAAATTGGACCCCAGTAATTGTTGCGCAGTTTGTCCTGAGTATGCTGGTACCCCATATGTGGGGGTAAACCACTGTTTGGGCACACGTCGGGGTTCGGAAGTGAGGGAGCACCATTTGAATTTTTGAATACAAGATTGGCTGGAATCAATGGTGGCGCCATGTTGCGTTTGGAGACCCCCTGAAGTGCCTAAACAGTGGAAACCCCTCAATTCTACCTCCAACACACCCCTAACCCTTATCCCAACTGTAGCCGTAACCCTAATCACAACCCTAACCCCAACACACCCCTAACCACAACCCTAACCCCAACACACCCCTAACCCTAACCACAACCCTAATTCCAACCCAACTCTAAGGCTATGTGCCAACGTTGCGGATTCGTATGAGATTTTTCAGCATCATTTTTGAAAAATCCGCGGGTAAAAGGCACTGCGTTTTACCTGTGGATTTACCGTGGATTTCCAGTGTTTTTTGTGCGGATTTCACCTGTGGATTCCTATTGAGGAACAGGTGTAAAACGCTGCGGAATCCGCACAAAGAATTGGCATGCTGCGGAAAATACAACGCAGCGTTCCCGCGCGGTATTTTCCGCACCATGGGCACAGCGGATTTGGTTTTCCATATGTTTACATGGTACTGTAAACCCGATGGAACACTGCTGCGGATCCGCAGCGGCCAATCCGCACCGTGTGCACATAGCCTAATTCTAAAGGTATGTGCACACGCTGCGGAAAACGCTGCGGATCCGCAGCAGTTTCCCATGAGTGTACAGTTCAATGTGAACCTATGGGAACCAAAAATCGCTGTACACATGCTGCGGAAAAACTGCACAGAAACGCAGCGGTTTACATTCCGCAGCATGTCACTTCTTTCTGCGGATTCCGCAGCGGTTTTAGAACTGCTCCAATAGAAAATCGCAGTTGTAAAACCGCAGTGAAATGCGCAGAAAAACCGCGGTAAATCCACGATAAATCGGCAGCGGTTTAGCACTGTGGATTTTTCAAATCCGCTGCGGAAAAATCCGCATAGGACCAGAATACGTGTGCACATACCGAAACCCTAACCCTAGCCCTAACCCTACCCCTAACCCTAACCCTAACCCTAGCCCTAACCCTACCCCTACCCCTAACCCTAGCCCTAACCCTACCCCTACCCCTACCCCTAACCCTAACCCTACCCCTAACCCTAACCCTAGTTCTTACCCCAACCTTAGTGAAAAAAAAAAAAATTCTTTATTTTTTTTATTGTCCCTATCTATGGGGGTGACAAAGGGGGGGGTCATTTACTATTTTTTTTATTTTGATCACTGAGATAGGATATATCTCAGTGATCAAAATTCACTCTGGAACGAATCTGCCGGCCGGCAGATTCGGCGGGCGCACTGCACATGCGCCCGCCATTTTGGAAGATGGCGGCGCCCAGGAAAGAAGACGGACGGACCTCGGGCGGCCAGGTAAGTATAAGGGGGGGAGATCAGGGCACGGGGGGGGCGTCGGAGCACGGGGGGGTGGATCGGATCATGGGGGGGGTGGATCGGAACACGGGAGGGAGGATTGGAGCACGGGGAAGGATTGGAGCACGGGGTGAGGGATCGCTGTGCGGGGGGGGTGGATCGGAGCACGGGGGGGGGGTCGCTGTGTGCGGGGGGGGGATCGGAGTGCGGGGGGGTTTGATTGCAGCACAGGGGGTGTGATTGGTGCACGGGGAAGCGGACAGGAGGACGGGGGAGCGGAGCACAGGACGGAGGGGAGCGGACCACAGATCGGGGGGCTGGGGGGGCGATCGGAGGGGTGGGGTGGGTGCACATAAGTGTTTCCAGCCATGGCCGATGATATTGCAGCATCGGCCATGGCTGGATTGTAATATTTCACCAGTTTTTTAGGTGAAATATTACAAATCGCTCTGATTGGCAGTTTCACTTTCAACAGCCAATCAGAGCGATCGTAGCCACGAGGGGGTGAAGCCACCCCCCCTGGGCTAAACTACCACTCCCCCTGTCCCTGCAGATCGGGTGAAATGGGAGTTAACCCTTTCACCCGGCCTGCAGGGACGCGATCTTTCCATGACGCATATGCTGCGTCATGGGTCGGAATGGCACCGACTTTCATGACGCAGCGTATGCGTCAAAGGTCGGGAAGGGGTTAAAAGCCCTTCAGGCTCCTAACTAGTCGTCAGCAGGATTAGTTGTGTTGTAGTCTCCTCTTCTTGCTAGTGGATCTGGCAGGGTCTTCAAAGCCAACGGCTGGAACTCACCACCTCCAGAAATGGCGCTGAAGCAGTCCGGCCGGCTGTCTAAGTCCTCAGCTTGTGTTGCCGCGTTGTCGTCTTCCGGTGCAGGGACTTTCCCAGCCAGGAGCTGGAACTTACCGCCGATTAGATTTGCAGCTGATCGGGTCCAGCTTGGGTTGTCCAGCGCAGCTTTAACAGGAGTCGGTCGTGTGTGTCGCCTGGTCCGCCGCTGGCCACCAATAAAATGGCGGCGTCTTCTGTTTTCTCCTATGATGCGAAGTCCAGGGGAGTGTTGGAGGTGGCGAGAAGCGCTGTCTGTCACTTCACCGGATCCTCCCTGAATCCTTAATTGTTCTTTTCTGCCTCAGCCTTTCAGACCGGGGAGGCTTGGTGCTGTATAGAGATGGGCAGGTAAATACTCCTATTGTGTCAGATTTTCTAAGATGGCGCCCGGAGAGCTGGTACTTCTCTAATTAGCCGGGCCGGTGTCGGGGTGAAGGTAATAAACTCTGTGACCCGTTAATTTTGAGGGTTTTTCTGTTGTCAGGTGGGTTGTCACAGTACTGGGTGGACAAGTTGAGGAATCACAGTCAATTTAACAGGGAGAAAACCGGCAGGAAAAACAGCTGAGGATTCCTGTCACAAAGATTGACAGGCCTCAAAATGCTGACAGGAATTTCTCTCAGAAGAGACAATTAATTCACAAATTTAGGCTCTCTGTTATCCTAGAGAGATACTGGGAACATATCCTCGATTATTTTTACCAAAGGATGCTGTTTTTCCACGGTTTGAGTTGATTTCAGACGATGTCACTCAGGAGCTTAGGCACCGCACACCTTACACCATTGCTGCCTAGGCCACGCCCCCTTTTATGGTCTTTTCAAAATAATACTGAAAAACTTCTAAATATTTGGTTATTTGTTGCGTGTATGTGTCCCCTGACTGCTGTATCATAGGCCATGATCTAGACTGACCTTGCGGAAATATGACCATATTAATATAAGCTCAGCATCAATAATATCAATATGGTGGAGCAGATAAGAAAAAAAGAAGTTGTTATGGTGACACAGCCCTTTTCTGGTTTGGAATACTTTTTTTCTAGAATTGCAGTGTCATTAGAAGCCAAAAAAATTTGCCAACCAGGGGACGTAATCTGCTGGATTACAGGTCAGGGAGCATTTGGGAAGCAGTGACCATAATATGGTAAGCTTCAAAGTAATTTTCAATCATTCAAAAGGAGAATTGCAAAAACTTGGAACATTAGGAAAGCTGATATCAGCAAATTAAGGGAAGAGCTTAGTCAGGTAGACTGGGTCTATCTCATGGTAAATATGGATGCCAACCATAAATGGGACGTGTTTAAAGGGAACCTGTCACCTGAATTTGGCGGGACTGGTTTTGGGTCATATGGGCGGAGTTTTCAGGTGTTTGATTCACCCTTTCCTTACCCGCTGGCTGCATGCTGGCTGCAATATTGGATTGAAGTTCATTCTCTGTCCTCCATAGTACACACCTGCACAAGGCAAGATTGCTTTGCGCAGGCGTGTACTATGGAGGACAGGAATTAACTTCAATCCAATATTGCAGCCGGCAGAGTCCCTTTAAGGATATACTATGCTGCTCAAAAAAATAAAAGGAACACTTAAACAACATAATATAACTCCAAGTAAATCAAACTTCTGTGAAATCAAACTGTCCACTTAGGAAGCAACATTGTTTGACAATCAAATTCACATGCTGTTGTGCAAATGGAATAGACAACAGATGGAAATTATTGGCAATTATCAAGACACACTCAATAAAGGAGAGGTTCTGCAGATGGGGACCACAGACCACATCATAGTAACATAGTTACTAAGGTTGAAGGAAGACTTTAAGTCCACCTAGTTCAACTCATAGCCTAAACTAACATGCCCTAACATGTTGAAGGCAAAAAGACCCATGTGGCAAACAGTAAGCTCCACATTGGGGAAAAAATCCTTCCCGACTCCACATACGGCAATCAGACTAGTTCCCTGGATCCATGCCCTATTAAGGAATCTAATATGTATAATCTGTAATATTATACTTTTCAAGAAAGGCATCCAGTCCCCTCTTAAATTTTAGTAGGGAATCACTCATTAGTGTATCATACGGCAGAGAGTTCCACAGTCTCACTGCTCATACAGTAAAGAATCCACGCCTGTGATTATGCTTAAACCTTCTTTCCTCCAGACGTAGAGGATGCCCCCTTGTCCCTGTCTTAGGTCTATGAGTCAAAAGAACATTAGAAAGGTCTTTGTACTGTCCTCTCATATATTTAGGCTGTGTGCACACGATGCAGATTTGGTGCAGAAAAATCTGCTGCAGCTCTGCACTAAATCTGCATATCCTGGCAGAATCCGCAGGTGCGTTTTTGATGTGTTTTTTGTGCGTTTTTGATGCGTTTTTGATGCGTTTTTGATGTGTTTTTTGTGCACAAATCTGCACAAAAAACGCATAAAAACCGCTTAAATCACGCATCAAAAACGCACCTGCAGATTTCTATTATGGAGGGGTGCAGAAACGCTGCAGAACTGCACGAAAGAAGTGACATGCACTTCTTTGAAATCTGCAGCGTTTCTGCGCAGATTTTTCTGCACCATGTGCACAGCTTTTTTTTTTCACATTGATTTACATTGTACTGTAATCACAGTGCAGTTCTGCAGCGTTTCTGCTGCAGAAAAATCTGCTGCAGTTCTGCACTAAATCTGCATCGTGTGCACATACCCTTATACATTAAAATAAGATCACGTCTTAGCCTTTATTTTTCCAAACTAAATAGCCCCAAGTGTAATAACCTATCTTGGTATTGCAGACCCCCCAGTCCTCTAATAACCTTGGTCACTCTTCTCTGCACCCGCTCTAGTTCAGCTATGTCTTTCTTACACACTGGAGACTAGAAATGTGCACAGTATTCTAAGTGTGGTCGAACTAGTGACTTGTATAGAGGTAAAAATATGTTCTCCTCATTAGCATCTATGCCTCTTTTAACGCATCCCATTATTGTATTTGCTTTTGTAGCAGCTGCCTGACACTGGCCACTAAATGTGAGTTTGTCGTCCACCCATACACCCAGGTCTTTTTCATTGATGCTTTTTTCCAGTGTTTTACAATTAAGCACATAATTATACATCTTATTTGCTCTACCCAAGTGCATGACCTTACATTTATCCCCATTAAAGCTCATTTGCCATTTATCAGCCCAAGCTTCTAGTTTACAAAAATCCTACTGTAATATAAAATTGCCCTCCTCTGCATTGATTACTTTGCAGAGTTTAGTGTCTTCGGCAAATATTGAAATTCTACTCTGCATGCCCCCTACAAGGTCATTAATAAATATGTTAAAAAGAAGAGGGCCTAATACTGACCCCTGTGGTACCCCACTGCTCACCGCGACCCAGTCCGAGTGTGCTCAAGTAATAACCACCCTTTGTTTCCTATCTCTGAGCCAGCTCTTAACCCACTTACAAATATTTTCCCCTATCCCCATTGTTCTCATTTTATGTATCAACCTTTTGTGTGGCACCGTAACAAAAGCTTTTGAAAAAGTCCTTATACACTACGTCCACTGCGTTTCCTTGGTCCAGTTTCAGAACTCACCTTATTCAAGGAGCACAAAACCACATTCAAGAAGTTTATTAACCCTTCAGGTGGTCCACATGAACTAAAGCAATGGGGAAGGAAAAGATGAACTTTTTTCACAAAATAATTAATTTTGAACCAACATTTTTTATTTTCACAAGGTACTGCCTGTACCACGTGCCACACCAGAGAGGCAACGGGAGATTAGGGAGGTTAATAAGTGGCTCAAGAATTGGTGTAGGAAGGAGGGGTTTGGGTTCCTGCAGAACTGGGCCAACATCTCAGTTGGCTACAGGTTCTACGCTAGGGACGGGCTGCACCTCAATGGGGAAGGCGCAGCTGTGCTGGGGAGAAAATGGCTAGAAGGTTGAAGGATTGTTTAAACTAGGGAATGGGGGGAGATTATTAATTTTATAGGAGGGGAAGATAGTGCAGATAGAGACCTGGGCACAAATAAGGAAGTTGGCGGTGGCGGTGGCATGGGGGGTGGGGTTAGATCAATTGATATTTTAAGAAAGAATAGAGGTGCAGAGAGATACATAAAATGTATGTATACTAATGCCATAAGTCTCGCCAACAAAATGGACAAATTAGAATTAATGGTCTTGGAGCATAATTATGACATGGAGGGGATATCTGAAATGTGGCTGGATGAGAGCCATGACTGGGCTGTTAACTTGCAGGGTTATAGTCTGTTCAGAAATGACCGAACGGATAAGCTAGGGGGAGGGGTGTGTTTATATGTAAAATCATGCTTAAAACCCATCCTGCGCGATAATATAGGTGAATCTAATGAAAATGTTGAGTCCCTGTGGGTGGAGATAAGGTGAGGGGGAAAAAATAATAAATTACTGATAGGGGTTTGTTATCAGTCTCCAAAAATAATGGAAGCAACGGAGAATATCCACATAAAGCAAAAAGATGAAGCTGCGACTCAAGGAGAAGTCATTATTATGGGGGACTTCAACTACCCTGAAATAGATTGGGGAACGGAAATCTGCAGTTCCAGCAAAGGTAATCGGTTTTTGACAACTATGAGAGACAATTACCTTTCACAACTGGTTCAGGACCCAACAAGAAGGGGGGCACTGCTAGACCTAATAGTAACCAACAGACCAGACCGCATATCAAATATAAAGGTTTGGGGTCACTTGGGTAATAGTGATCACAAAATAATACGTTTTCATGTATCCTTTAATAAGATGTGTAATACAGGGGTTACAAGGACACTGAACTTCAGGAGGGCAAATTTCCAATGGATGAGAGATGATCTTAGTGCAATTAACTGGGACGATATCCTGAGACATAAAAATGCACAAAGAAAATGGGAGACATTTATTACCATTCTGGATAGGACCTGTGCACAGTATATACCGTATGGGAATAAACATACTAGAAATAGGAGGAAACCAATATTGGCTAAATAGAGCTGTAAGGGGCGCAATAAGTGACAAAAAGAAAGCATTTAGAGAATTAAAGGAAGTAGGTAGTGAGGAGGCATTAAATAAATACAGAAAATTAAATAAATTCTGTAAAAAGCAAATCAAGGCAGCAAAGATTGAGACAGAGAGACTCATTGCCAGAGAGAGTAAAAATAATCCCAAAATATTGTTTATCTACGTAAATAGTAAGAAACTAAAAAATGATAGTGTTGGCCCCCTTAAAAATAGTCTGGGTAAAATAGTGGATAAGGATGAGGGAAAAAGCCAATATGCTAAATGACTTTTTTCCATCAGTATTTACAAAAGAAAATTCCATGACAGACAATATGATCAGTGATAACAAAAATTCCCCATTAAGTGTCACCTGCTTAACCCAGCAGGAAGTACATTGGCGTCTAAAAATCACTAAAATTGACAAATCTCCGGGCCTGGATGGGATATACCGCCCAGTCCTGCAGGAACTAAGTGCAGTCATTGATAGACCATTATTTTTAATCTTTAAAGAGTCCATAATAACAGGGTCTGTACCACAGGACTGGCGTATAGCAAATGTGGTGCCAATATTCAAAAAGGGGACAAAAACTGAACTCGGAAATTATAGGCCAGTAAGGTTAACCTCTACTGTGCGTAAAATCCTGGAGGGCATTCTAAGGGATGCTATACTGGAGTTTCTGAAGAGGAGTAATCTCATGACTAGTGTTGAGCATTCCGATACTGCAAATATCGGGTATCGGCCGATATTTGCTGTATCGGAATTCCGATATCGAGTTCCGATATTTTTGCGATATCGGAATCGGCGTGTGCGGTGCGTATGGTTCCCAGAGTCTGGAGGAGAGGAGACTCTCCTTTAGGCCCTGGAATCCATATTCATGTAAAAAATAAAGAATAAAAATAAAAAATATGGATATACTCACCCCTCCGACGAAACCTGGCTGTCACAGCTGCGAGCGTCTGCCTCCGTTCCTGAGAATGCAGAGAGTGAAGGACCTTCGATGACGTCATGGTCACGTGAGCGGTCAGGTGAGCGGTCATCTGACCGCGATGTCATCGAAGGTCCTTCACTCACTGCACTCTTAGGGATGGAGGCAGACGCTCGCAGCGGTGACAGACAGGGTTCGTCGGAGGGGTGACTATTAGGGTTGAGCGACTTTTCTTTTTATAGGATCAGGTCGGGTTTCACGAAACCCGACTTTTTCAAAAGTCGGGTTGAGTGAAATCGGCCGATCCTATAGAAAAGTCGGGGTCGGCTGAAACACGAAACCCAATGCAGTGCATTGGGTTTCCAATGGTTCCCAGGATCTGAAGGAAAGGAAACTCTCCTTCAGGCCCTGGGATCCATATTTAAGTGTAAAATAAAGAATCAAAATAAAAAATATTGATATACTTACCCTCGGACGCGCCCTGGTTCTCACCGGCAGCCTTCCTTCCTAAGAATGAGCGCCTGAAGGACCTTCGATGATGTCGCGGCTTGTGATTGGTCATGTGAGCGGTCACATGGGCGTCACGTGAACAATCACAAGCCGCGACGTCATCTAAGGTCCTTCAGGCGCTGATTCTTAGGAAGGAAGGCTGCGGGTTAGAACCAGGGCGCGTCCGAGGGTGAGTATATACCTATTAGTAATATACTCACCCTCAGACGCGCCCTCAAACGCTTCCTTCCTAAGAATTAGCACCTGAAGGACCTTAGATGACATCGCGGCTTGTGATTGGTCGCGTGACGCCCATGTGACCGCTCATGTGACCAATCACAAGCCGCGACGTCATCGAAGGCCCTTCAGGAGCTCATTCTTAGGAAGGAAGGCTGCCGGTGAGAACCAGGGCGCGTCCGAGGGTGAGTATATCAATATTTTTTTATTTTTATTCTTTATTTTACACTTAAATAAGAATTCCGATACCGATTCCCGATATCTTAATTATATCGGAACTCGGTATTGGAATTCTGATTCCAGATCAGAAGATTGCCGACCTCATGGCCGACCCCACACAGGGGTCGGGTATCATGAAACCCGACTTTGCCAAAAGTCGGCGACTTCTGAATCTGGCCGACCCGTTTCGCTCAACCCTAGTGACTATATCCATATTTTTTATTTTTATTCTTTATTTTTTTCATGAATATGGATCACAGGGCCTGAAGGAGAGTTTCCTCTCCTTCAGACCCTGGGAACCATCCAGGATCACTTCCAATATTTGTGTCCAATTGACTTGCATTGGTATCGGGTATCGGTATCAGCGATATCTGATATTTTTTGGATATCGGCCGATACCATCCGATACCGATACCTTTGAATATCGGAAGGTATCGCTCAACACTACTCATGACCCAATACCAACATGGGTTTACTAGGGACTGTTCCTCTCAGACAAATCTGTTCGATTTCTATGAAGAGGTAAGTTCCGGACTGGACCAAGGGAACCCAGTGGACGTAGTGTATATGGACTGTTCAAAAGCTTTTGATACGGTGCCACATAAAAGGTTGATACATAAAATGAGAATAATGGGGATAGGGGAAAATATGTGTAAGTGGGTTAAGAGCTGGCTCAGGGATAGGAAACAAAGGGTGGTTATTAATGGAGCACACTCGGGCTGGGTCACGGTTAGCAGTGGGGTACCACAGGGGTCAGTATTGGGACCTCTTCTTTTTAACATATTTATTAATGATCTTGTAGGGGGCATACAGAGTGGAATTTCAATATTTGCAGATGACACTAAACTCTGCAGGGTAAGCAATACAGAGGAGGCCAATTTTATATTACAGGATGATTTATGTAAACTAGAAGCTTGGACTGATAAATGGCAAATGAGCTTTAATGGGGATAAATGTAAGGTCATGCACTTGGGTAGAGGTAATAGGATGTATAACTGTGTGCCTAATTCTAAAACTGTGGGCAAAACCGTCAATGAAAAAGACCTGGGAGTATGGGTGGATGACAAACTCACAATTGGTGGCCAGTGTTAGGCAGCTGCTACAAAGGCAAATAAAATAATGGGATGCATTAAAAGAGGCATAGATGCTCATGAGGAGAACATAATTTTACCTCTGTACAAGTCACTAGTGTGACCACACTTAGAATACTGTGTACAGTTCTGGTCTCCGGTGTATAAGAAAAACATAGCTGAACTAGAGCGGGTGCAGAGAAGAGCGACCAAGGTTATTAGAGGACTGGGGGGTCTGCAATACCAAGATAGGTTATTACACTTGGGGCTATTTAGTTTGGAAAAACAAAGGCTAAGGGGTGATCTTATGGTAATGTAAAAATATATGAGGAGACAGTATAAAGACTTTTCTGATTATCTTTTTAATTATAGACCTGAGACAGGGACAAGGGGACATCCTCTACGTCAGGAGGAAAGAAGGTTTATGCATAATAACAGACACGGATTCTTTACTGTAAGAGCAGTGAGACTATGGAACTCTCTGCCATGTGATGTTGTAATGAGTGATTCATTACTTAAATTTAAGGGGGGGCTGGATGTCTTTCTTGAAAAGTATAATGTTACAGGATATATATACTAGATTCCTTGTTAGAGTGTTGATCCAGGGGAACTTGTCTGATTGCCGTATGTGGAGTCGGGAAGGATTTTTTTCCCCAGTGTGGAGCCTATTCTTTGCTACATGGGTTTTTTTGCCTTCCTCTGGATCAACAAGTTAGGGCATGTTAGGTTAGGCTATGGGTTGAACTAGATGGACTTAAAGTCCTCCTTCAACCTTAATAACTATGTTACTATGTAGGGGTATCACTGTTTGAGCGAATGGCAGAGCTCAGAAGGGAGGCAGCACCATTTGACTTTTTGAATGCAAAATTGGCTGGAATCGATGGCAGATGCCATGTCATGTTTGGAGACCCCCTGATGTACCTAAACAGTGGAAACCATCCAATTCTAGTTACAACCCTAACACAGCTCTAACCTCAACCCTAACCCCAGCACACCCCTAACACTAATCCCAAACATAGCCACAACCCCAACTCACCACACCACCCTAACCGCAACATCACAACCCTAACCCCAACACAGGCCTATCCCCAACACAACCCTAACACCAACCATAGCCCCAACACTAATGCTAACCCTAACCCTAGCCCCAACCCTATCCCTAGCTATAACCCCAACCCTAACCATATCCCCAACCATAACCATAGCCCAACCCTAACCCTAGCTGTAACCCATCCCCAACCCTTACCCTAGCCCAACCCTAACCGTAGCTCTAATCACAACCCTAATCCTAGCCCTAACCCTAGCCCAATCCTAGCTATAACACCAACCCTGACCCTAGCTCTAACCTCATCCCTAACCCTAGCCCAAGCCCTAACCCTAGCTCTAAACCCAAACCTAACCCTAGCCCCAACCCTAACCCTAATGGAAAATGGAAATAATACAATTTTTTGTTTCATTATTTTTACCTAACTAAGAGGGTGATAAAGGGGGGTTTGACTTACTATCTTTTTTATTTTGATCACTGTAATAGTGTCTATCACAGTGATCAAAATAGGAAATAGGAAATAGGAAAAATGTCCTATTGTTGCCGGGTGCCGGACGGCAGATTACGACGGGTGCACTGCTCATGCTCCTACCATTTTTCTTCCTGGATGAAGATGCTGAGAGCCAGGGACAGAGCCAGAGGAATAGGGTAACACGAGAGGTACCAGGGGAAGGGGGGCTCGGCGGACCCAATTTCTCTCTCTTCTGATGTGCTAGATCATATCAGAGGCAATAGAAAGAAATAGGAAATCTAACTTTTTTTGCAGTCACCATTATTCTGTGAATAACGTTAATAAATGGTAAAAACCCACCTGAATCATGTTCTCCGGGGTCTTGGTTACCCCCGGTAGCCAAGATCCCAGAGATTTTCCAAGGCTGGGGGGTGCTATTACCTTATTTCTCAGCAACATTAAAAAGAGGCACTGAGGAATAAGTTACCCTAAATGTCACCGTTAAAATGTGTATCAATGGTCGTTAAGGGGTTAAACAAGCACTTTTTATCTATATTCACTAATGAACTGACTGTTTCAGGGTTCATTCAACAAGGCAAAATCAAAGTTTACCAATTGATATAATTAGTTTAATACCTGTGTCTGTGTCTGAGCAAATTTAACATTAACAAATCTCCCGGCTCAGATGTCATTCATCCACGGATACTGAGGGAATTGAGCTCTGTAATTGACAGACTGGACCGCTGTATCTTATATTCTTAGACTCTCTTGTAACACGGGTGGTGCCACAGGATTGGAGGATGGCTGTTGTGGTACCAATATTTAAAAAAGGGGGGAAGATGGATCTAGGCAACTACCATCCAGTAAGCCTGACATCAGTGGTGTGCAAAATTTTTGAAGCCATTATAAGAGATGACCTGAAGAAATATATTGCAGAGAATAATATATTACTGACAACCAGCATGGATTCATGAAAGATTGGTCTTGTCTAACTAACATGTTGGGTTTCTATTAGGAAGTAAATGCAAATCTGGATGTTGCTAATGCTGCTGATGTGATATATCTGGATTTTGCAAAGGCATTTGATACTGTAGAACATAACAGTTTTATACTGGAGTATAAAACAGATGGAAAAACTTGGGAAAACTATATGGAAATTTATAAGGAATTGGCTAAATTACAGGAAACAAACAGTTGTCATAAATGGTACGTTCTCTAAACGGGATATAGTAATCAATGGGTTAATGCAATGATCTGTGCTAGTGCCAATATCCTCTCTATTATGATGTTGTGGATGAGAATGATGTTACACTTCCCCAAAATACTTAGATGGGCTCCTCTGTCAGCTGGCGTAATGCTGTTCGGGTCCTGCGCCACATCTCTCCAACGCATTCTGGCTTTCGGGAAATACACTGTTCGCGCATGCACCTTAGGTCCTGGCCACATGCTCCTTCTGTGCCTCAAGCTGCAGGAGGTTTGTGACCCGGAAGCTCCGCCCTGTCGTGGCGGCCTCCACCGGGTATTTAAGGCAGCTTCCTGTGGTGGGTAAGCGCCTGATTATTGTTTTGTGCCTACTATCTTGCCTGCCCTTGTGCAGGTGCTTTTGTTGCGCTTTAGTCAGGTCCCTGTTTTGCCTTCCTGCGCAATCCATACCCAATTCCTTTTTGAATTTACCCTGCTCTGCTTTTTGTTTTTTAGTGTCTCCTCATCAGTTCCTGCCAGCCACTGCAGCCTGTCTCGTATCCCTGCCTCTGGTCAACTGGACCTGTCCTCAGTCCCTGGATCCCTCCCCGTCTCCATGTCTCTGGGTCTACAGGACCAGTCCTAGTATTCCCTTCTCTCTCTACCTACCCCACCTTCCTGTTACTCCCCAGTAGAGATGAGTGGTGTTCGAGTCGAAATGTTCGCCAATTTTAAATTCGAGCTGTTTTGGGCGGTGTTCGAGTCGTTCGTTGAACTTGAACAATTTGCTTAAAATTTGGCTGTTCAAGTTTCTGTTCGATAACTGGTCGTTCACCAAAAGCCTAACTTGATTTGCACATTAAAACTGATTATCATTGTTAATAGACTGTTTCAGTGTATAGTTGGCGGGGGATAGATCTGTGCTAAAATAATGCCGATCTCCATATTTTTTTTCATTCCCGCATTTACAGTAGGGCGGTGCAGTCTCTCAGCCTATCAGCAACGCACACACACACAGCAATGTGCATTTGATGCACACAAGCAAGGGCATGTGTCATTGGCTGTGTATGTCACATGTCCTTGCCCTATAAGAACCAGCCATTTTCCCTGTCGCCACCATTTCCTCACTGCTGCTGCTTAGTGTTAGATGGCACTGCTGCTGCTGTGGGCACTATACAGTCAAAGAGTCTTTTTTTGAGAGCAAATTTTCTGAGAGATATGTTTAGGAAGTCGGGACTAGTTGTAATATCAGCCCTTTTCAGGGTAGGTTGCAGCAGTTCATAGCACTATTTGCCAGGCAGGTCTGTGCCAGTGCTGTGCAAGTGTTTTTCATAGCATTTGGTGTAATCTAGCTCAGCCAATTCTTTTGGGCTAGTAGCATTGTCTGGTAGTCATCTGAGTAGCCTGCCTGTAAAGCTAGCTAGCTAGCTGTGTATCTAACGTTTTACTGCATCTAACCCAGTAAATCATTTTAGGCTTAGTAGCAGTGTCTGCACTGCACGTCAGTGGAGTAGCCAGCCAGTGAAGCTAGCTACACTGCCTGTGTATCTAAATTTTTACTGCATCTGACCCAGTAAATAGTTTTGGGCCTAGGAGCAGTGGATACACATCAGCACAGTAGCCTGCTTCTGAAGCTAACTACACCGCCTGTGTCTCTAAATTTTTACTGCATCTAATCCAGTAAATCCTTTTGGGCCTAGTACAACAGTTTGGCCACTCAGCTCTGCTAGGATTTCATCCATCGTTTTTTGTGCCAACAACTACAGATACAGAGTTGCCAATTAGTTAAGCACCAAAATGAGTGGCAAAAGGCCTGCTGCTGGTGGAAGGGGGAATAGGCATGTCGGAAATGGAAAGAAAGGTTGTGTCCATGGGGTAGGTGGTAAAGTAACAGTAACATCTGTGGAAGAAAGACCATCTTCCAGCCAAAGTAATATGTCTACTTCTTTTCGTGGATAATCTGATATGATCCCTTTCTTACGACTATTGCTACAAGCATCGCTACAAATTCCAGATGATGCACAAAATCAGCAGGTGCTTGAACGGATATCAAGTGCTCGTTCAAGTGGGCTCTCCTCCATGTCAAATTCAACATCACAACTACTCCAGTCCTCAGAGGTGTCACCCCAATCGCATTTGCTTTCTCACAGCTCCCAAGTCTCTAGCCGCCCGTCTGAGCATGGGGTAACACAGATCGTTGAGTCTGCAGAGCTGTTTACTCATACTATAGCCTGGGAATCAGAAGTCTGCCCCAGAGCTTCTGTGAATCCAGATGAGGAAATAATCTGCAGTGATGCCCAGACTCTTTGTGAGTCAGATCCAGGCCCAGATGAAGAAGGTTCTGAGCATAATGTTGACCCTCGTTCCCAAACTGTAACTCCTGCTGGTGGAGACAATGAGGAAGATGATGATGAGACTGAGATAGCTGATTGTAACGAAAACTTGACTTTTCAGTCAGGGCAGGAAGAGGTTGGCTCTGAGGATGATGGGTGTGAGAACACACAGGATGATGATGATGAGGTTGGAGAACCCACTTACTGTCAACCCACAGTCCGCCAGTCCATGAGTACAGCAGAGGAGGTGGAGGAGGATGCTAGTGACGAGTCTGACAATGAGGTTAGGTTGCACCTTCCTGGACAGAGACAGAATACTGGAGACACGTCAACAACTGCATCCTCAACCCCAACTGTGCCTCTGAGCAGAATTCGTGGTGGCTCTTCAGGTCGCACGGGCTCTAAGCCTTGCATAGACTGGGAATTTTTTGAGATCGCAAAGGATGACCCAACTCATGTTGTCTGTAAGAGTTGTCACCAAAATCTCAGTAGAGGCCAAAAAATGACAAGTTAGAGTACATCATGCATGAATCGTTACATGGATATGAGGCATAAGTTGCAGTGGGAAGCTCAGTGCGCTACAATGTGGCCTGGTGGGCCGGATCTACCACCATCTGCCCCATCAAGTGCATCCACATCCTCTTCATCCTTTGTGACTGTGGGGACAACAGTCGCACATGGTTTTGGACGCAGACCTTCCACCTCTTTACCCACAACAGCCAGTGTGATTGGCAGGTCATCAGGACATTTGCAAGTGGAAACACCTGCTGGTGTTGAGCGCTCTCTGACATTGAGACCACATTTTGATCAAGGCAACATAACATTTCCGCCTGCACCTTCCTCACAGACCAGCAGTCTGCCAGGGACACCCTACTCAACCCCGTCTAAGCACGGCAGCCAGCCCTCAGTCCCTCAGATGTGGACAAGTAAAAGACCATTTCCTCCTAGCCATGACGAAGTTAAGATGTTGAATTTCACCATCTGCAAGCTGTTGGCTACGGAAATGCGGCCTTTCCGCCTGGTGGATTTTTGAGACCTTATGCCCATCGCAGTGCCCCAGTACCAGATGCCCAGTCACCACTACTTCTCAAAGAAAGCTGTGCCTGCGTTACACCAGCATATGACACACAACATCACTGCTTCCTTGAGAAACTCTGTGTGTGACAGGGTGCATTTCACCACAGACACTTGGACGAGTAGACATGGACAGGGGCGTTACTTGTCTGTGACTGGGCACTGGGTAACTATGGTGACATCAGGGGCTGCAGTCCAAGTCTTGCCATCCCCATGAGTTGCCCGTCGATCTCCTTTATCTAGAAGTTCCTCCACTGCTTCTGCCTCCTCAACCTCCTCTCGGTCCTCCACCTGTGCCCAAAGGC